>NW_028324307.1:1122500-1290000 GCF_058129835.1 Hydra viridissima | reverse complement strand
CTTTGAGTTTTTGCTGATGTCCTATTTTTCAACCCATCTCATTATAATTAGCCCTATTGCCAATGGTACCCCTCTGGATAGTAACCTGCTGGGAATGTTTTTTGGATTAGTTAACGATGAACTGAATGAATTGCTTTACAATGCAGAGCTGGCCAACCTCCATTGCTCTCTATTGCAGTCAAGCAGTGGAATTCTTGTAAGTAAAGTTTTTCTTTAAATGCAAAAAAGAAAATATGCAAACATTTTTTTTTCTTATTTAAAATGATTAACAAATTTTGCAGATTTTTATCTATGGTTATGATAACAAGCAGCATTTACTTCTTTCGGAAATACTTCAAAAGATAACAAATTTGGAAATTAAGGAAGATCGTTTCAATACCATCAAAGAATTGGTGTGAAAGTATTTTATATTATTACTTAATTACTAAATTAGAAATGCTTTTTAGATGAGGAAAAATAGGAGATGTAAATATTTAATTTCCTTCTTGTTTTACCCTAAATTATTGTGTATTAAAATGTTGAATGCTGTATACACAGCTGGCAGCCAAAAATAAGATTGTTTTTGCTTCAAAATATCAGTCAGCAGTTAAAATGTGAAACGTATTTTTATTTCGCAGTCTTCATTAATCAATTATTTTAAACATAAAACATTTTTAAAAATTAAGAAATTAAAGGGTTTTTTTACTTGTCTATAAACATTTTATGGTAATTGAAGCATTTTATTATTAAGCAACTATTTTCATAAAAAAAAAGGTAAATGCTTAACATAGTTTTTTAGTTGTAATTTATCTGCCAATATATTTACTATTTTGATTATTAGCTTATTTTAGAAATAAATATATGAGCTTAACTCTTATTATAAACATTGTAGAAAAAACTACAGTACTGTTAACTCTTACATTATAAAGACTTTAGAAATAAATATGTGAGCTCATATCTTACATTAAAATTATTTAAAAAAAGACATTTGTTATTGTAGAGAGAAAAGTCTCTCCGAAACTATGAGCTAAATGAACCTTACCAACAAATAACTTCTTGCAGTGTGTATCTAACTCAAGAAGCTACATGGGATGTAGATGACAGATTAGCATGCATGAAAGGTTAGTTGAATGAATTAAGTTTTATTTTTTTAATTCAAACAATAAAATTTATTTTTGAAATCTTTTTTGTAGATGTAACAGTGAAAACGTTAGAAGAGTATAAAAGCAGGTTTTTGAGAAGCCTGTTTGTAGAATGCTTACTTTTTGGGAACCTTTTACAAGATAATGTGAATGAAGTTGTAAGGGTTATTGAAGAGGAATTGTTAGCCAGTGCACGTCCTTTGTTTCCTTTGCAACACATGCTTCCGAGAACATATTGTTTAAAAGAAGGTATGTAGCTTTAGGCATTTATTAGTTACCAAAATTTTATCAAAACCTTGAACTGATACCTGTATCAGATAGCGTTCCCTTAAAAGTTCTTTTAAATGTTTTGTTTGATAAGTCGTTCCACATTTCCACTTTTTCCACTTTCTTAACACCTTTTTTGAAAGTTTTTTTCATGCTCAGTTTTTTATATTTGTTGTTTTGATTTAACAAGAAGAAATGGCATGAATAACATGATATTCAACTGTTTTAAAAGAACTTTTAAAATATTTTTTATATAGTTATCATAATTTACAATCAATTAAAAGTTAACACTTTTAAATGTGCTTTTAAATTGATGTTTTGTTATTAGGTTTAAATTACTTGTTTGAAAAACGCAGCAAGATCCATTTTACTTCTTGTGTTCAAATTGTTCTACAAGTGAGTTTCTAACGTTTTTTTTTTTCTCAACAAAATGATTTTTTTTTTATTGCTTTTGCATTCTGTTAGGTGGGAGTGCAAGAAACAAAAATAAATGTCCTTTGTGAACTGATTGCTTCCATTTTATCAGAACCATTTTTTAATCAACTCAGAACAAAAGATCAGCTTGGTAAGTTAGTTTTTTTTATCAAAAGTTTTTTGTTATTAGTAATAGTGAAGAATAGTTTTTCTAATTGTTTTAATTACTTAACAATTGTTTATGGTTGTTTCAGGGTACATTGTCTCTTGTGGAGTTTGCAAATCGAATACAACTCAGGTTTTAAAAAGATACATATTTACATATTTATATGAATTTAAAATGTTTTACTGTTACTACTTATTTAAACATAGATGAACTTATAGTAAAACATTGATGCAAATACAGTAAAACAGTTTGAAGAAAATATGTTTTTTCCAATTAGATTGAAGGGTCAATATTAGTACTGTAATTAGTACAATATCACATGTCATTCTTGCATAGCGAGATTTATTTATACATGTGGACTTTTTCCATTTATCATATCTAATGCTTTCTCTAAAATGATATTAGTCCGGGTGAATAAAAATAAGCAATTGGTCAGAAGCATTTGTTCTGACAAAAAGTAAATACTCATAGCAAAAGCAAATGCTCAAAAATCCACAGAAAAGTGATATTAAGATATTGGCTAAAAAAATAGCTAACATGAAAACAAGATTGTGATTATTTTAATGAGCTAAAACAATTTAAAGTACTTCAACTACTTTAAATTAAATTTACCAAAGTTTGGCTGCTTGCACCATATCTGAGAATCAGAAAGTGCCTTTTCGACTAGTAAAAACTATATTTACAATTACTCTGTTCTTAATGTGCTTTATGTTAAAATTTTTGATGATTTGCTTAAGGATTTTCAAAATAGAAAAGGCTATTCCATACCCTAATAGAAAACCTTGATTTTCAAGACCTTGTTATAATGGATAGATGTTTGAGTTTTTCAATACTCTTGAATCATGCACTGATCCAGGCCAACTGACATATTTACTGGTAAATACAGCTTTCTCATTAAAAGTTGCCTGCTTGTAAAAAAAGTATATTAAAGAAGAAGCTTTAGTATATGTGATACTTTTAATCAGAAGTTTTAAAATATTTTTAATCAATTCAGTTTTTTGCTTTCATAAATGAATAATAGATCTTTAATTTACTTACTAACACTTTGATTGGAGGAAACCTGTTTTTGTTGATATATTCATCAGCAATATTTCCATGAGTTTTCTCAATCCTCACATGGGCACAGCCTATTGTACCTACTGTACAGAAAAAAAACCCTTTCATTAGCCCATGCCTATCTTGCTCTCAATATTTGCTCCCTATTATGTGGAAAAAATATCCACTGAAAAGCCTTGGTCAAAAATCTCTTTAGCATAGAAGAATTTGCCTTTGAAACAGTACTATAGTGAATTCCTGTTTCCTTTGCAATTTCTGTTTAAAAACCAGGATTTGTAAGATATCCTAATGTTAATTCCATTCTCTGCTTGCTTGTTAGAGATCTTCCATGAGTCTCAGAACTTTTACCTAAAAAATAATCTCCCATCCAAGAAACATGATCATTAATAAATTGATATAACTTATGATATTCATTAGTAGATGTTGCTGATGACCTTTGGTTATTGTATGAATTAGTTTTTCTTTCCGTAATAATCGTTTGAGCCATTTATGAAAAGAATATAGCACAGACTGCAGATTTTATAATAAAAAATTGTTGTAATAAATATATGAATGTGTGTGATGAATGCGATTTCTAGCAACACGAGTCATTTTGTTTAAACATAGGAGTAGAATACAAAATTATGTCTTTCAACTTTTGCAGCAGATCAGAATTGAACTCAAAAGCGAATAACTGCTTAAAGTGTTTATATTGGTATTGGTTTGAAGTATACTAATTGTTTAATATATTATTGATAAAAAAAGTTAATGTTTAACAATTATTTAAATAAAGTACTTTTTTGGGTGAAATTGGGGTAACTTTGCACTATGTTGAAAGTTACCACAGATGTCATTGGCATTCCAAAATCAATACTTTCTAAAACTTCATTCTAATATTTTATATAAGCAGAGTTATTTCATTAGAGCTTAAGACCAGAAAATACAAACACTATTCAGAGGATGCCCTAACTAAATGTCTTGAAGATGTAAAATCTAAAAAGCTAACACAAGAACAACCCTTTACAAAATATGATGTTAGTTGAAGAATGATTTGTTTCAAATTGATAGGAAAGCATAACCGTATCATTTTTCCAAATTAGAGGAAACTGCTTTTGTCGAACGTAACATTCAATTAAGTCATTTTGGATTTCCTATTGGTAAAGAAGACTTACGTCATATTATGTATAATTATATCCATAGTTCTGGTAGAAAAGTAAAAGAATATAAAGTCTTTCCTGGGCCTGATTTAATCAAGTCATTTTTAAAAAGACATCCAGAGCTAAATTTGTGCCAAACATAAAAAAATCATGAGCAAATGTTAATGAAGAAATTCTAAAAGAATATATTCAACATCTTACCAAAAACATACAAAATGTTCCACCATGCAACATATACAACTATGATGAAACAAATCTAACCGATGACTCTGACTTAAAAAAATGCTTGATAAAAAGAGGCAGTAAATACCTCACAAATATAAGAAACACCTCTAAGACAATTATTTCCATAATGATATCAGATAATGAAGCAGGTGAAATTTTACCACCTTTTGTTGTTTACAAGACCACTAATCTGTGGTCAACTTGGTGTGTAGGAGGTCCTAAAGGAGCCAGATACTTCAGTACTAAAAGTGGATTTTTTGAAGGAGAAGCTTTTGAAGAGTGGTTTTTTTCTATGGTTTTACCTTCTTTATAAAAGAAGCTAGAAGTTAAAATTCTCTAAGGCGATAACATATCCTCTCACATCTTTACAAACATTATTGAAGCCTGTGAAGGAAATGAAATAAAGTTTGTTTGTCTACCACCTAATAGTACACATACTCAACCTCTAGATGTAGCTTTCTTTAAACCTTTGAAAACAGCTTGGCATGAAATTATCACAGAGTATAAAGATTCACCTGCTGGGCGCATGAAGACATCTCTTGACAAACAACATTTCGCAGAACTTTTAAATAAGTTGTCTAATGTAGTTGTCTACTGTAGAGCCAAATCAGGTTTTAGAAAGTGCAGTGTCTATCCATTGAATGTCAATGAACTTCTTACAAAATTTAGAGAAAGAGAATCTTATGATAAAGAAGTTCTAGAGGACAGCTTTAAGGTTTTCTTACAAGACAAATTTAAATCTTTGGGATTTGTTGGAACTAATAAACAAAAAAAGAAACTTTCTGTTCCTGCAGGTAAAAGTGTTAGCATTGAAAATCTAGAAAAATTTAATGAAGGTTGTAATATTGCCTCTAAGAAAATTGCAAAGAGGAAAAAATAAGCAAAATTAGGAAACTTTACAAAGTGCCAGAATTAGGCTTTCAATAGGGCTTTTGAAGTGTGTTTTGTTATTTTTGATTTTTGATTTGAAAAGTGGAAATCTTTAATTCTTTTTGCTCACCCAGAAACAAAGAACTTTTTTTGTCTTTTTGTGTTTTTAATGAGGTTGTGTTCAGTGTTCTTTTATCATAACATGTTATATTCTTTGTTAAGCAAAGTAGTACTAAAACTAATCTTGTTTTTAATTAAATTACCCTATGAATTATTTTTCCTTCAGAAAGTATGAAAAATAGGAGGTCACTTTGCACCAATCCCATTCATATCATAAAGCTGTTCTAATTTCTTTAAAGTTACCCAGACCTCTGCTTAACTTGGCACATTTTTTTAACAGTCTTGAAAAACTACTTCTTAATTTCTAAAAACAAATTTAACAATTAAAATAGAATTTAAACATTAAATAAATAATTTGCAAGTTTACATCAATGTAATAGAAGTTTAGAGCGGATTTTTATAGATGAAAATTACAAATAAGTCAAATTTTTGTGCAAAGTAAGACACTTTTATGGTAACAGAAGCAAATTCTCATTTTGATTCACGCCGCCTGTTGTTGATTTGAATGTTGATTATTTAAATTTAGTTGTTAAGTGAATTGGAGTGTGTTGAATTTCAATAAAAAGTGAATTTGACTATGAAGTGAATATAAATCTGGAGTGTAAATTAAATTGGAGTTATTTGAGTTCAGACATCTCATCCAGATAATGAGAGAGTTACGATTTAGTTTTTTAAGTTGAGTCTCTTCACTTTGTTAATAACAATTGAAATGATCATTTTTAGGGAATTCAGTTTTTGGTACAGTCAGACAAGGAGCCAGCATATGTTGAAAACAGAATTGTGGACTTCCTCGTTGATTTTGAAGTATGGTCAAGTTAAGATGTTAAAAAATTTGATTTTCTTTTTCCTTTTTTTTCTTAATAATTTAAAAGATATTTTTTATTTAAGCTACATAATTGTTATAAGATACCAATAAATAACATTTTTATTTGCATAAGAAAAAAAAGTTGTAAGTTTTATAAATTAAAATGTAAATTTTTTTTTTAAAAATTTGATTTGGATATGAAAAAAAACATCGTGATTAACAAAATTGCGTTGCTTTTTTATCAGCACTTTTTTAAATGTGACCCAGTGAAATCATGTTCAAGAACTTATCAATTTTTCACAAGTAAGCTGAATGAAAAATAAATATCTTTTAGTTTCAATTGTAATAGAATTCCAGAAATCCAAATTTTTCATAAGACTTTCATAAGACTTTCATAAGACTTTCATAAGACTTTCATAAGACTTTCATAAGACTTTCAAAAAGTCTTATGAAAGTCTTATGAAAGTCTTACTAAAGTTTTTGAAATAAAACTCATCTCGGTTTAATTCTTATAACTTTTGTAAAAACCATGAAAAAACCACAGAAACATCACTGTAAATTAAATATTTTAGTATAATAAACAGGTATAGTGAAATTTTTGACTGGAGAAACAAACCATGGCTGAAATTAAAAAATTTTCTCAGATTTGAATGCTCAAGACTTTCGTTCCAACCTCGCCTGATTCACAAAGTTCGAATGACAGGATTTTTAGAAAGATGTTCATCCTTGAAATTTGTAAATTAGGTTTTGATAAATAATACTCTAAATAAAAAAATTTAAAATATTCTTTGAATTTAACCTTCAGCAAACCATCTTGAATATGAGTCCATCGATATTCTCAAGCTATGTTCAATCGTTAATTGAAAAGAAACTAGAAAAACCAAAACGTTTACGTCAGGAGTATTTGCAGTATTCTTCAGAGATTAATTCAAAGCAATATCACTTTAAACGAGGTGTGTTTAAACAAACAGATGTTTGAAATAAATTCAGTAGAAAAAAAGTATTACAGTTGCATAAATGATTATTCTGATCTCTTACGTTATTACAATTTACAATTTTTGAAGTTATTTTTGTATATTTCAGGTGAAGTAGAGGCTGAAGCATTGCGAAATGTCACACAGGAAGAAACGTTGCTTTTTTACAAGGTGATCCATCATTAAAGTATATCTTTCTTAGAACTTTCTTTTTCGTTTAAAAGGATTAAAAAACTCGGTAAAATATTTTTAATTTAGCGGCACATTTGTCCAAGATCCGACGTTCGAAAAGCAATCACTGTTGTGATTCTCGGAAAAGACGCACAAAGTATTTTGGAGGGGCCTGGAAATGTAAGTTTTTTTGAGAGCAGAATTGAAATGTTCCGACTCTGAAAAACATTCTTGAAAAATGTTTTATCCTCCAAAGTAAAGCTTTCCACTCAAAAAACAAAATCTTCTAAAAATGATAAAAACAATCTCAAATTATAAGTTTATTTTAGTTAAAAAGACTTAACCTTGCAAACCAGAAGGACTATATATGACCAGGAGGATTATGGTTGAGTTTCGTAAAACTAAGATTTTGTGCGGATTTCTAAAGAGCATAAATTCTTTAACATTTTTTTATAAAAAAAATTTAAAAAAAAAACAACACGTAACTTTAGTATAGAGTCTTTCCTTTATCATATATAAAGTGTTGGTGTTTTTCGATTTCGACGAAATAAAGATTGTTTTCTTGAGGCACAGCTTTATGCTCTCCACCCCTTCGTGTAGACTCCTTTTTTCAAATTCCTCCGTCATAAGTACCAAAAATAAAGTTTTAATTGACCTTTACCTTCGATATTTCGCTTAATGGCATTATAGGAAGACAAGAGCTGAAAAGACTGCCTACGGTATTAGAACTCCTTAACTAAACGAAAGTTAGGAAGTGGAGCAACAAAGGTGAGGATGCCAAATTTTGTCAAGGCTTTTACATGCCGAAAAGTACCACTCAGGTTTCAGTGCGAATTTTACGGTCATTTATTGTAGAAGGTCCCATCGCCGGTGAATGGTATGAAATGTGAAACACAAATCGTCGTCAAGGATGCGCCTTCCGTGAAACTCAATATACTCTATCACAACAAATACGAGTTCGTCTTCGCTAGTTATCAGTTCGCAGTGGAATCTCCTTGTAACCGAATTCTAGGTATGGTTAAAAGCAATCAATTTTTCAGCTTGCCTGGTCGCGAAACTGCATGTGTCTATAGTCGAACATTATTTTAAGTGGGTTGTCATTCTTCAATATGGTTTTAGCTACCCGGATCCTCATCACTTGACTGCCATTATTATCAAATGTTATTTTCTCACTGAAAAGGTGGTCACCGAGGTTTCCATGTTTAATGGAAGTAATATCTCATTTATGTTGCATCCTACACAACTTAACGTAAACGTTACATTCTACACAACTTATGATAAAAAGAAGACATTCAAAGTGACATTTTTATTGATTGTTAGGCACGTAGCCCCCCCCCTTGCTTTAAAATAAACCTTTTTTTTTTTTTTTACTAATATTTAGTTTCTATTTATAGAAAAGTTGGATCCTTGTCGATGATGTATTGCGTTTCAAATCTGAGCTTGGACTGTATCCTTTAGTGTATCCCTACAACAATGAAGTAAAACTATTGGCTACAACAACAAAATCGAAGTTATGAATTTGAATTGTTTGAAATAAAAGGAAATTTTTATTTTAAAAGTTGATTGTTCATCATTGTGAAATATTTCAAAGATCGAAATCACTTCATAAATATACTTCATAAACTTCATATATGTACTTCATAAACTTCATATATGTACTTCATAAACTTCATATATGTACTTCATAAACTTCATATATGTACTTCATAAACTTCATATATGTACTTCATAAACTTCATATACTTCATAAATGCACCTGGTTTTTGTTTGTGCTACTTGAGCTTCTCTCAATAAAAATGAATCTTGTTTCTGAATTGTATTTTTGTTTTTTACGTTGTTATTAGGTCTCTTATGACTGAACGCACAGCATGTCGTTTTATACTCCAACGATAGATTCCTTTTTTAACAAGGGTTTTTATACGTCTTTTTCGGCAATTTCAACCTCTATATGTTTCACCCTATATCTTTATTATCAGATTTTTACCCAAATTCTGAGCTTGTTTCAGAAACAGTTTCTCTTACACTATGTTTTACAGTGCTGATCATAGAAATATTTTCTTTTAATGGCATTTTTCTCGTGTTTCTACGTATTAAATTTTTATGGCATTTTTTATGATAACTTGCAAATTTGAACTTGAATTGTTTGGATGTAAATGCGACAATCTGACAATAAAGACTCTTAAATAGTGATCGACCGAAACCGAAAGTTGAGCCGAAACCGAAAGTACCGAAATTTCGGTTCAGTAAAGCCGTAGCCGAAGCCGAAATTGAAATTTCGGCCGAAGCCGAAACCGAAACAGCCGAAATTTGAAAAAAAATGTTAAAAATCCCTGAACCTTTTATGATCACCGAGTTAAAGCAAAAAAAACTATTTTACGTATATCTAAGCAATCACCATGTAACATAATTTGATAAAAACTATAATATGTCAAAAAAAAAAGTAGAATATGTCAAGACATTTTAATAATTAAAGTTAACAATTGAAATATTTTCTCTACAGAATAAAATTTTTTCCATGTTTTCTGGCAAAAGTCTGTTTCTTTCATTTGAAAGAATGTCTCCAGCAGTTGAAAACAACCTTTCAACTTCGGTAGATGTTGGTGGAGGTGTAAGGAATCTCTTTGCCATTTTTGCCAAACCAAACTTTGCTTTTAATGTTGTTTTTTCTTCATACTCTTTCCAAAACTCTAAACAGCATGAAGATGTTGGGCTTTCTAAGTACTCGTTTAAAACTTCCTTTGCTAATTTGGAAGTTGGATTTTTGGACCTTGCATTTTGTGACTGTGCAATTATATTTTGCATCATTGAAGAAAATCCAGTGTTCTCAATAGACTTAGTTTTCATCACAGGAGTAGTTTCATTTTGGCTCAAAATGGAACTAATTCCAAAAGAACTTGTTTTTTTGCAGCTTGAAAGGCTTCTTGGGATCTAAAGAAGTGGTGCTTGTATCTGGGATCAAGAAGTGTTGCTATTGCAAAATGATCAATGGTCTCTAAATCAAAAAAACGTGCCTCCATTGCTTTCTTTAAAGCATTTTTCATGCCAATCACTTCTTTGTCATCAGAGGGAACTTCGAATGATTTCAGGATAGTTGTCACAATTGGAATACATGCACTGATGCAAGCATCCTTTCTAGAGAGCAATTTGGTGGCTTCTTCGAAAATCGCTAAGATGTTTACCAGCTTTTCACACAGGTTCCAATCCTGTACAGTGAACTCAATGCCGCTGGAAGGACGGATTAGCAGCGTGGTAGCAATTGCTGATTTCAAGTACAGAATTCTTTCAAGCATGTAATATGTTGAATTCCAGCGTGTTGGGACATCATTTTTGAGTCCGAGCCTGTCAAAATTAATCATTTGAACCTCTTGTTGTTTGTAAAGCTCAGCAAAGAAGGAATTTGAAAAAGAAGCATGAGTGCAAAGCTTTCGACATTTTTCTATCAAGTTTACAGCACTCTGAAGTGAAAAAAGTTCTTTTTTAATCACTAGTTGAAGTGAATAATTTAGACACCCAGCAGACTTGTAAACACACTGCGGTTCTTTGAAAGCTGCTTTTATATTTGCAGCATTGTCTCTTAAGCAGAATGTGATCTTGTCCTTTAGCTCCCACTCTTTCACAACATTCTCAAGTCTTTGAAAAATGTTTGAAGCAGTATGTTTTTCATCAAACTTGGAACATGACAGGCAGAACTTGATCCGCTCCCATTTGTCTGAAATGAAGTGTGCCATCATGCCCAAGTACTTATAATGAAAGGATGACCAAGCGTCCAGAGAGATGGAGATAGTTTCAGCATTTTTTTCGTTAAGGATAACTTTCGTTGCAAGCTTAATCTTTTCATAGGCTGGATTGAGCATGCTTCGGTAGTATTTCTCACTTCCAATGTCAAAGTGTGGTTTAAAAAGTGCATGATGGCGTAAAAATCCCGGATTATTCACAATTGACCAAGGCTGTAAGTCGAGGATAATCATTTCAAATATAGATCTATGAAACTTAAGACCTTCTTCGGAATTTGAATCAATTTTTGAGATATTGTCAACCCAGCCAGGCATTGTAAATTGCAGCATCTCAGTCCTCTGGCGTTTTGATCTGATGTCAAATAAAGGTATTGTTCTTTTTTTAATTGTAAGAGGCTCAAGCTGATCTGAAGTTGGTATATTTTCAGGATTGTCGGTAGTTGTGAGTATTGCTTTTTCAGTTAGGAGATTTTTTAGAGTAAGCTGTGGATGCCGACTTCTTAAATGTGATGAAAGTCCGCTAAGTGATTGAAGTTTTGGATTGTGGGATCCACGAGATATTTTCAAATTGCAGATGTTGCAAGTTGCGTATTTGGAATCACTGGCTGTTACGGTAAAATGATTCCACAAATAGCTTTTCTTTCGATTATTTTCCATTGTAAAATTTAGCACTGAGAAACTTTGATTAAATTATTGATTTTGGTTACTTAACTTAAATGTTAACTTATTTAAAGAATGATTTGAGAATAGTAACTTGAATCAATTATGTAACGTGACTTCAATTAAAATTTCTACAATTGTTATAATTAAAAATTGATTTACTAACAAACGATTAAAATTAGGAAATCGTCATGATCCCACTCTAAATTAAAAAGTTATCTAGACTTTTAAAAAAAATCTTATAAAAGTTTCGGTTCATTTCGGTTGTGGTTTGAACCGAAATTTCGGCCGAAACAGGAAAAGTAAAAAATTGCTGACGCAGAAATTTCGGCTTCGGCTTCGGCCGAAAGTTTCCGTTCACTACTCTTAATGTCAAATTTCGTGCTCAATTAAATAGCGCATGGTAGTGGAGAATCCCAGTTTTTATAAAAAATTGGGGTTTTTTAATACACTTTTTCAGCGAATACCGGAATGAGGCGTTAATATTATTTGTAACGTACCTTTAATTTTCTTGTACTGGCTGAACATGGTAAGTAACTAAGTCAGTATGGGGCGAAACAAATACTGTTCTGTACACAAAGTTGTTAAATAACGGTTTTCACTTAAGAATTTTATCAAAAAACCTCAGTTTTTATACTAAAAAACATTTTGAAAAACACAACATCGCTGATGATAAAATTCGAAAGCCACCGCCAAGAAAAACCTTAACTAAAATCGATCGCCAAATCATTTTGGTTGGTTGAGGTTTTTAAAATTATGTTTAAGAAAGATCCTTTTTAAACTTCTAACGAAATAAAAGCAAAATATGAAGAACGGTATTTTATAGTTGCGCCAGCAACAATCATTCGTCTTCGTTTACAAGAAGCCAATCTTCGAGGCTATGTAGCAAAGAACAAACCTCTTATCTCAAAACGAAATCAACTAAAGCGATTAAGATTTGCAAAATTTTTCCCCCAAAAAAATCTTCCCATGGAAAAACTTAATGCACTGATGAATCCAACTAATCTCACTTCAAGATCTGCTAAATCTTGGCTTTAGAAAAATAAAATTCATATTCTATAATGGCCACACCAAAGTCTCGATCTGAATCTAATCAATGCCACATAAGCATGGGAATTTCGGCCTTCGAAATCGACGAAATTAAACGAAATTCGTGTTTCAATTTCGTATCGAAATTTATATTGAATTTCGAAAGACGAAATTTTTAAACATTACAAATTCACGAATTTCGAAATTAAAACTTATGTTTAATTTCGTGTCAATTTCGTTACTTTCAATGACCCGAAATTATACGAAATTTTTTCGCGAAATTAAACAATCCAAAAAATCGAAATTTCGTTCTCAATTTCGATCCGAAATTAAAACACGAATTTCGTTTAATTTCGTCGATTTCGAAGGCCGAAATTCCCATGCTTAATGCCACAACATTGGGGTGGCTTTAAGAGAAAAACAACTAGCTTTCATGAGTTTTGCGGGGAAATTCATAAATTCTGGAATGCCACTACTGTCAAACGAAATCAAAGATTAGGTAGCAGTATTCCATCAAGATGTATTGAAGTAATAAAGAATAAGGGCCGAGCAACAAAAAAAAAGCTAGTTTTAATGTTTGATGTAGACTGAGGTGGACTTTAAAACAGCACTATTTTCTTGTTTGATGTGCAATTTCTATGCTCATAACTTTTTGTTGTATTTTGTAAAATATTCCATAATTATTGTTCTACCTAGTTAAAAATGATTTTCTAACGGTTTAAAGCTGATAAATGGAAATTAATGTAACTTTTTAAAAATTCCCTAATGACGAAAGAAATTTTATTAACTTCAATTAAGAAAACATTGCACAGTGAGTCAGAAAGGTGAAAAAACGGCAAAAATGATATAACCAACAAATGTAAACGTGATATATCAATTCCAGTATTTTTTTGGGTCAGAAAATTTAAATTTGTTATCAGAAATAAATTTTTCGCATCCACAAGACGCATGCTACGCGCGCGTACGCGTCTCAGTGCCATTTACGCGTGCAAGTTATGATTTAAATAAATTTGGATTCCTCATCCTAAATATCATATGATACCTCGTATAAAATCTATACCACGTATTTTTTAAATAAAATTACGTGTATCTCAGACGCGTATTACAGACGCGTCTGCTTGTTAAAGTCTTTTACGTGCACAAAGATTAATTTAAATAAAAAAAAATTGGGTTTTTCAAACCGAAACGCGCACATATACCAATGAAAATAAAAAATTCGGAGTCAAAAAACCAAAATACCTATTACAAATAAATATTATCTTATCTTACTATTCTATGACCAAAACTATTTTTAGAAAAACAGCTTTTTAACATCAGGGAGAAGTGGTACTGATAATTTCAGGGGTTGCCTTCTGCTACTTCTAACTTTACCTCAAACTCGACCAGTCAATTCATTTCAGCTTTAAGATGTTTATCTTCATTTCTGATCACCTCTTTCGTTTCCTTTTGATATTGGAGATGCATGGGGTTAACATTAATGTGTACTAGAGGGTTTTTTATTCAACCATACTGTTTCCTTCATGATGGTTAATTAAGTAGAACAATAGCTGTCTGAAAAAGACTTTTCTCGTTAAATTGGGCCATTATTTTTATCAGTGCATTTTTGTTTATGCACACTTTGGAGACATCATTAAAACCCCCTTTAAAGTGAAATACACCTTTAAACTTTCCCCCCGCTCTCACCGAATATTCTCATAGATCGGCCAACTTGGTAACCTTGGTAACAAGATAATATTTAATATTTAAGTGAGTAAACTACTTTTTGAATTGGTATGAACTAAAATGATTTATTAATACCTTAGATCTTTTGCTTCCCTCACTAAGATCTTCCCAGTCCTTTTTCTTTCTACCTGGACCTGTAGCAACGCCTTTTTTGTTAACTGTTATTTCTTTATCAAACCAGATTTGCTCATGTTCCAAAAGCTTTGAGAAGGTTCTTGAACCCTTTAGCAACTTTGATTTGAACTTACAATTAAATATTGATAGAGTTTTCTTGAGATTTATTATTTCAGGTTCATCATTACTTCCATGGTCTAGTTTCTCCAATCTACGAAACTCAAGAAGAAGAGCCTCAAGTACATTATCATGATTAATTCCTAACTCTTGAATGATAGGAACAAAATTTATTTTCATGATGAATGTAAGCAATAAACAATTATTCGTTAATTTGTATGAAAATTTTATTTTTAAACCTTTAATTCAGGCACTACGCCGTCAAATCATGCAACTTTTGGTTTTTCAGGTTTGAAATTTAGCATGATTTGTTTGAGCATGAGTTTTTGAAGGTTGGTTTTTGAGTTATGACAAATTACCTCTGTAGTGCTAATATAGTGTGAAAAATGTGGGAAAAACAATTAATATGAAATTTTTAATTTGATTTTTTTTATAAGGTTGTGTATTGAATTGGGGCAAGTTCGGGCAACTGATTTTTTTTTTCTGTTTTCATATATACCTATCAATGGGAAAATGTTAAAATTACCATGGAATCTAGTGGAGTCTCTAAGTTTTAATCTCTAATCTAGTGGAATGTCTAAGATCTTAGGAATGACAATCTAAAATCAAAATGCAATGTCAAAAATATTGTTTATAGTTACTAAATATCTTAAATATATGCTTTTAAATCAAATTTTGAACTGTTTTTACCCATATCAATCTTAAAAGTGTGGCACTAAAGCGAACATTTTGTACACGAGTTTTGGAATAAAAAATAAGACAATATGTCTAAGAAAAAGGTGCAAAAATTGGTGAATCCCTAAATCTTAAAAAGCAATTAATTCCAGTTTTTTAGTGATATTAGTTACATTATAACTCAATTTATTAGTTCCTAGCTATTGCTTTTTTTTCGGTTTTTTGCCAGTTTCTTTGGATTTTGACTCACTGTACGTTGAGTGTACTATTTTTGTGATCACCACTGTATATTTGGGGTATTTACAAAACAATGCCTTAATGTTTTACGTAAAAATATCCACCAGCAAGGGTAATGTTTGGACCAAAGATTAGCTAGCAGTATTCCATCAAGATGTGTTGAAGTAATAAAAAAAGAATAATGAAGAATAGATAATAATAATGAAAAAAGAAACTATATTAACTTTAGTAAGTAAAATGTTAAGTTTGCTATTTTTGTAATCGCCATTGTATATTTGGGGTATTTACAAAACAATACTAAACTGTTTTAAGTATAAAAATATCCATCAACATAGTTAATACTTGGACTACAGTGAGTTATTCATTGAAATGCCTTGGTCTTTTTTAAGCTAGTGTGCAACTTTTTCAAATTGCAAAAATTATAATGCAGTATATGGATTAATTTGAATTACATTAAATATACCATAAGTTGCTTCTCATTTGCCTAATGCCCAAATATAGGTCTTGCACAATTCTGAATTTCCTAATACAAGATAACGCTTTCGTGAGTTGATTAAGCTAACTTGATCGCTTCTCGGCCTAATGGCTAAGATCAAGTGTAGTATCGTAAAGCTCATCCGTTAATTGGCAAAGGCCAAAGTGGTGAGTCGGTGGTACCTGCTGATCTCTTGCTGCTAAAGTCGAGAAGAACTTTCTAATGAACAACTTTTTACTTTTTAGTTGAATTGTTTTATGTGTCTTCGCCAATAAAATCAAAAAAGTTCAGAGGCAGTTAGAAGAACTTGAAACGTCACATTTCTTTTTAACTCGGTGCTTTTTAAAGAAAAAAATTCGTTTTTTGTAATTTTTTTGTTTGTTTTTCTGAAAGAGAGAGAGAGAGAGAGAAAATATTCTTAGAAATAAGCAGTATTCTCCTGCAGCCTTTAGTTGATCTTTTCTGACACATAATGCTGATTCAAAAAAATATCAATACTTAAAAATCATCTACTGACATCTTTTCAGCTATGGCCAGTTATTAAATTTTCCTCTGACAATCAGAATTATGCAAATATGAAGTTATTGAACTGTTGCAATACTCATTTACATAAATATTTTATAATTTTAACTTGAATTCATTTCACATCCACTCTGATGCTTTTATCTTTCAACAGTAACACTTATTTATCATTTGTTGGATTTCTAACCTTAGCTTTGCCCGCATTCTTACCACCATAAATAATTTTAAGCTTTTTATTAGCAAGCATATAAAGTAAAAAGCTTTCTTGCCATTTAACCAAGCTTATAAATAATGATTTCACTAATTCTAAAATTTAATTATTCATGCTAATATCTGTTCTAAGTCACTGAAAAACATTTTGGTTGGAGATTTATAAACCTATCCATTTCATTCATTACCCATAACCTAGTGATTTCCACAAATCAGTTTAAATCTCTAAGCGAACTGTTATTTCAGTAACTTTGAACAAATATTAACATGATTATTTATTTTGTAGCATAAGCTCACCGAATGTGTTTTAGAAAAATGTTTTTGCAAATCTTTAATGAATTATTTACAAGTAGTTATAAAATTTTACTGACGTTGGGTGATCATTTTAGTCTTGCGTAGCCAAAATTAGGAGGGAACCGGTGAGTATTAAGTTTATGAACAAATATCTTTATAATATTATTGATTTCAAATATACAAGTTTACACTAATACTTAGCAATGATCTTTATTAACGTCGTTTCGTTTCTTATTTCATTTTTCTTCTGGTTTTTATGTGTAACTTTCAAGGATTAGTTAAGTATGAATCAAATTCGTGGCTGAAACTTTTAACGAAAAAAAAAAAAAAGATTTAAACTTTTAAAGATTCAAACATCTTCCTCTTCCTCTTTATCCATTTTCTTTGTTACAACTGCAGCTTAAAAAATTACACGCAGCACTCAATCATCCTCAATATCCACACAACTCGTAAAATATGGATTTAAAAAGAAAGTCATTTAAAACTGGTCTTTGTCAGTATTAACAAAGTTATGGTAAGAGTAGCTATAGGTTCCTCAACGCTCCCTTCTTTTCTAATTCTCTGAAGGCTTGTAATTTTGTCAATCATGGTTTCGTTTTGTTATTTATTCACTTTGCTTTGTCTAAAAAACTAAGTGTTACAAAATTTCTACATTTCTTCATTCCACTGTGGTCCATTTTCGCCTAAAAAGTGATTACAAATCAAAAGTGCTAATTTTTACTTATTTCTTTGCATTATTTTAATCAAATCACAATTATTAGCTAGAAAGTTCTTAAAAAAAAAAAAAAGAAAAGAAAAAAATGCCAACATTTCTTAAACTGTCCAAAAATGCTAATATTATTTAAAAAAAAGATAAAATTTTGCTAAAATATAAAAAAGATTTTGTTATAAGGCCGGCTTTTGATTGAAAAAATAAATTTATCTAAAAAGTATTTCTCTAAAAGAGAAAAAATCATTTTCTCATCTCATAAAGATCAAAAAGATTGCCATAGAACTTTTCTGAACAATAAATGAGGAAATCACTCTCATCTCTCATACCTAAAAATTCACTCTCATACCTAACTATTAAACACAGAACAGTTTTCTGAAGACCTTTGACTACTTGAAGTTTCAGTAAGAAAATTTAATCATACCAATCAAACCATCAATCATAATTACAAATCAAACCATAAATACAAATCAAACCATTAATCATAATTAGGATCATTTGATGGTGAATTTCAAACACTTTTTGGTCCTCAGTTAATAACATTTGGAAGGAGTTTTTTTTTTCTGTTTGAATGGTTTCATGAGTTTTCTTGGCTTACTCTGGAGTTTCTTTGGCAAGTTTAAACGAGATTGGCCTGTAATATCGTGTAGAAGATGGTACTTTAGTTTGCTAAATTATATTGTCAATGTATTAACAATATGGAGTCTAATGGGAACCAAAGAACAAATGAATAAATTGCTTTCAGAAAAGGAGACATTATCATTTGAATAAAATCTTTTTTTACATTCTGCATGTCCCGATAAAACATCATAACCCCATTTTAAAATTAAGTTGAGAGCGATGGATGAAGTTTCAAGTGAACTTATCATGTCATTATGAAAGTCAATTAGTCTAGATGATGTGTGATTCAATAGATCTTGCAGAACAATTTCAAAACAAGTTCCTGAAATGGTGATGTTCTCAGAATAGCATTCTTTCATTGCATCCAGGAGCTTCCCATAAGTTGGATTGATACTGGCATTGTGCTCTCTTGCATTTGTTCTTGTTAGTTGGTATGATTACTTTAATAAGTCGCTATCTAAATACAAAGATAAAGCCACTGTTCTAGTGGTTGGTTTCATAAGATCCTTTTGAATTGAATCCGATGCTTGCCGGAAGGTCCTTATCTAGATTATGTTGTTTTAGTAGCCTGCTTCATCAGAAATGATGAAACATATGCCACAGTTTCTAAAGGGGCAAATAGGAGCAGCTATATTATATCTTATTTTGCTCATATTTAATAGCAAAAGAAGCTTGATTCTGGTAAATACCAAGAAGGTAACTATATTCGAGAAAAATGTGAAGACTCATAATAAGCACAAGTGATTTTTAGAAAATGCTTTTTTATCTATTCTTAAAAGGTGAGTTGTAAATATTTTGACTAAACTTTATAAAATAAAAAAACTTACCGTAGAAAAGTTTCAGTGAAAACTTGATCAAATTCAATGGATTCTTTTTTGAGAAATACCGCCTTTTATAATAATGAAAAAATATGCAAAATAAACTTTTACAACTTCAAAATAACCTTCAGGCCTTTTTACAAGTTAATTACTTCTGAAAAGCGGAAAGAATGGTCATAATATTTTAGAGTATCCTAAAGATAAAAAACACATTAAAATACCTTTTTGCCAAAAGTCAATCATTAACTTTTCATCACTTTTTAGGCCAAAATGAACCACTGTGCATTCCTTGGAATCATTTCTAACATTTTTCACTGATTTGCAAAGAAAAACATTTCCCTCTGAATCAATGATCTGTAATCAAGTGGTGCTATCTTTTAATAGGCCATCAAATGAATCTAAATGATGTTCATTTTCTTTAAGCATAAAATTTGCTACATTTTCCTTATTCTTACTTATTTTTCAATAGCAAAATCCTCCACCTCAATTTCGATCAATTACTCCTCACGCTTCATATCAGTAGAAGGAATCATTTACTAGTGGTATGTCCTCTTTGAAAGATGTGCTGTAGTTCAGTCCATCTCATCTAATTGCAAGCATTTTTCAACAATATTTCAACAATGGTGTGATAATATTAAACGGCCTTAAGAGTGTCAGTATAAGTAAAAAGATAAAAAATTGTTAATAAAAAAAGAATGACCAAATGGTTGAAAAACAAATGCAGCAAATCTTGTGTTGTTTTAGGCACATTCGTCATGGATCCAAGAACAAAACGCATTTTGGCTGATAAAATAAGAATCTGTTCTGAGTGGAAAAGATTCGCACATTACGCTGGTTTTCCCGATGCTGCCAGCGATTATATCGACCTCGATAAACCCAGCGATCAACTTAAAATGGACGAACTACTTAATTTGGTCGTTTTGCGAAATTTTTCTGGCTTTAAAACCGTGGTCGAAAAATCTCTTCTGCTGATGGATAAAGAAGACATTTTGAATGAGATCAAAATGATTCGTAAGTGCAGCCCCGATTTTTGTATATTTCACATTTTTAGATGCGAATATGTTGCTTTGTGGAAGAGAATTTCCCACCGTTGTTTTATATTGTTCCCAAAATGTAAATTCTCTATAAAGTTTTTATTTCTGAGAAATTTCAGCTGAATTAATTTCCCCCATCAATTTAACCATTCAGCCTTGAAACTGCAAAGTTGTTTTGTTACAAACTCCTAAGATCAATCAATCATAAAATCAATCAATCATGAGATCAATCAATCATGAGATCAATCAATCATAAGATAAATCAATCATGAGATCAATCAATCATAAGATAAATCAATCAAATGATTAATCAATCATAAGATCAATCAATCATAAGATCAATCAATCATGAGATCAATCAATCATAAGATAAATTAATCATAAGATCAATCAATCATAAGATCAATCAATCATAAAATCAATCTTTAATCTACTAACAATATAAGACAGCTGAACATTAAAGTCAACATTTTTATGTAAAAAGGCTATATTTTTTTTTTGAGCCTGCAAAAACACCATCCGAAAAGTTGTTTTGTCAAAAGTTCACAAAAATATTTTTGGCTCAAATATCTTAGAAGAAAAAGCCTTATGTAGAAATGGCATTTTGTTAAAATAACGCAAGTAACACATCTATAGTAGCTTATGGCAGTTTGCTTTCGAGAGCAATGTTATGTAAATTCAAAACTTCTTTACATTTAACTTATATTCATCAAAGTTTATGAACAATTCAAGATCTTTCCATGTTAATCATTTTTACGCGCGAATTCCGGATTTGTTACGGAAACTGCAATTCTCTCGCGTGTAACTTTCTGCTGATGTCCTTTTGCACATGGGTAACTACTTTGCCATCAAACGGTTTCTTTTAGTCATATTGTCATCTGCTTGATGAAGGTTTATCCAAAAACTGCGCTTCTGTAATAACTTTAGTAACGAGCAACTTGCATAAGCTTCATTTACGTGTTTTTTATGCACTATGATGTTAACATTCCCATCAGACCCACATGCTACCTAGTTGACATGGTTCGAAAAAAAGATAAAAATGCCCAGCCGGCAAAATAACTTTTTTTTAAACGTTAGATAAAGATTATCAGGATCTTTGTGAAAACGTTATGGATTGGTTGTATAGGTATCATCTAAAAAGGTTTTTCGTAAACGAATTTGTAAATAACAGCAACAAACCATTCAAATACAGTATTTTTTTAAATTGAAACTTCTTCTAAAGTTTATTTAGTTTAGTACCTGATGTTGAATTTTGCTTCTTGATAACCAAAACATATATTTGTGGTCTGCAGAAAGCCACTTAACCAGATACCGTACGATGGTACGGTATTAGTTCAGTCTAACTCTTTACCATTTTAACCATACTAACCATAGATATAAAAATTTTTACAGTTAGAATGTTTTAAACAGTGTATAACATTATCTGACCAATTTAACCGCAAACAAAGTAAATATTTCATTAAATGAGTATTTACAAAGTATTACACGCGTTATTATAAAGCAACAAATAATGTGTTAAAAGATTGGTTATCGAACTAATCGAAAAATCAAGTCACCCCAGTATCAAAATGTAACTTAAGTGAATCTTACCTTTTAAGGAAAGTAATGCATATTAATGAAACAACTATTGTGGTTGAACTTTTAACAAATCTTGAATGATTAAAGATGATTTCCTATTCCATTTCTGATAGGTATCATACAATATCCATCAGATTTTAACAAACAAGAAGCCATTAGATTTACTATCACACTTTTGAACATTACAGTTATAACATTTGCTGCTTTAAAATGTACTACAGTAAGAAAAGTTAGACTCATGGCCAAAAATGAAACTCATTTCGCTGGCATATTGCGTAAACCTCGCAAATAAAATAACCGCCAACAACGTCTTGCACATCGCCAAAATTTTGCTACGGGTAAGCAACATGCATGAAACACTTGATAAATGCGATCTTGCCGTTTTTATTTGTTACGTTTTGATTACTATTTTTTTTCTTTCTTTAAACTTTATTTCTTCTAGTCTTTCTAAAAACTGTACCAGCAAATGAAGTTGATTGTAAACTGAACGTTTTAAAAGTTGTTAGGAATTTTCAAATGGAAAAGAAAATGATTTAAACCACAATAAAAGTGTTTAACATCACCACCAAAGCGTAAAAGGTTGTGAACATTATACACACAGAAAACTTTTCCCTATTAGTCACCTGACCTCCTAACAAAACAAGGCACAAGTTCTTCTTGTGCTAGATTGACTATTTAGAACCAACTAGCTAAGTTAGTGTGGAAGCTTTCATTGGGTTTTAAGACCATAGTCGCCGAGAGAAACTTCGGGCCCTGAGGAAGTTTTCTTAACGGGCTATCATAATGATCAATCATATACCCAAGACCGCTAGAAGCGTGCTCTTGCCTTTGAAAATTAAAAATAAAAATTAACCAAATCTTATAAAAGTTAAAACTTTTTAGATCTTTTAAAAGTTAAAGTTGGGAAAAAGTCTACAAGAAATAATGTTAAACACTGTTTCATAATAAAGCTTTGCGAGCCTTTCGACTCGCAAACAGATTAATAACTTCTTCAAAATTAGTTTTCATAGCTATTTCGGCTTCAATAGATATAAGTCTTAAGTCATTTAAACGATTTGTTTGATTGTTGATCTTAATATGTTTTTTATTCTTTTTAACACACTGAAAGATCTGTCTGCTTGGGCAGATGTCGCTGGAATTGTGAAAAACAGCCTTATTGCAATTATGTTAGGAAACAGCACATCCAGAGTGTTTTTTAATTTCATTTAATAATTCAACGAGTTGAAGAGAAATAGATTGTATATTGGCATCATAAATTGATTTTAAATGTAGCATTTCATCTCTAAGATGATCATCGATATCATTTTCATACATTTTTCGCAATTTTTCACACTTGTTTTGTATTTCTTGATCATTTTAAATCACGGAGCAACCATAATACATTTAATAAAGAATCTATTTCTTTTGCTGAATTAAATCTTCTTGTCATATTTCCAATGATGCTATCCATAAAATCATTAAAAATGTTAATTCTAAATTCTTCAATCAATGTCCTTTTCAACTCGTGTACTGTTTTTTTTTTCGGTATATTTTTTTTCTGAAAATTCTGTGTTTATCTGTAAAGATGTGCCCAACAATCTACATTCATTTAAAATAACATCCCAACTATCTCTTATTGTATTTAATTCAACAAGAAGACTTGACAAATTGGTTATTTCTATATCAGTTGTTGCATTGCGAGCTTGTAAAACGGTACTTCTGCAATTTATAGCAGCAAGAACATTTTGACATATTTTTGCCAGTACTAAGCATTCAAAAGAGTCCTAATATTTTTTTATTCCGTTAAGATCTGATCGAGTTTCTGATGTTAAGTTTAATTCCAAAACAGCGTCTATTGCTATTATAATTTCGTTAATCTTTTCAGCAAATGGTTTAACGCTTTCAATGCTCGAAGACCACCGTGTATTTGACAAAGTGTGCAAAGAACATCCAGTATTATTTTTTAATATTTCCCAACTTTGTGAGCTACTACTAAATATATTGTATAATTTCTGAATAGTGCCGAAAAATCTTACAACTTGAATACAAGCTTCTGCTGCATGAACACCACATAAATTTAAACTATGACACGCACAAGGAGAAAATATTGCCAATTGATTAATTTGCAAAATGTGAGCTTGTGCACCTTTTTATGATCCACTCATGTGTGGATTCGTTGGCATATCCGTGTGCGCGACAGTCACAGGATTATTATACCTTTGTAGCTTTTCAAGAATTAACTTCGCAATGTCTTCTCCAGTCTTCTTATTGCAGTCAACAAATTAAAGAAATCTTTCCATAATTTCTTTAATTTGTTGAACTTAGTAACGTACCGTAAAATGAATGTATTTTATACTTTATGCGGAGAATTAGGTGTTACATATACAATAAGAGAATAATATGTCAGTTTCTCTTTCCTTTAAAATACAAGTTCTCAAGTAATCAGCACAGCATGATATGAATTCATTTTTAATGTCTGCCGATAAGTAATGTACTTGCAATATCAGCTTTTCGTTTTGTGTTTGCTTTACGTTTTTTAAATGTTCTTCTAAAAGCGAATAGTAATGACTGAAAAGTTCTAATAATCCTAGAAAATTTCCGTTGTTTGAATCTCCTATCAAATGAGTAACTCCTCTAATGCCCAATCAACGCTCAGCAAGAAACGAAATTACATCTAATAATCGTTTTAACAAATCTTTCCATTTCTGTGTCTCATTTTTTATTTGTATTACTATAAGGCAATCAATTGTGGTATGTTTATTAATATTTTTTTCTAAATTTCACCACTGAATATAACATGAATTATGATTGCTAGATTTTTCATGGTCAGGTTTTCTATCATATACTTTTTTGTACCCTACTCAGCTGCCAACCATTTTCTGTAGCAAAAACTGATGTTTGCCCACGAAATTCATGAAATAAAGAACAAAGAAAACAAAACAAAGCATTTTTAGATTTGCTCCAAATCATTCACGAGGAACTATTTCTTCATTTTTAAAACGATAGCCTAATAAATACGTAGGGAATTGACTAACGTGTTTATCTGTAGGAAATGTTGTTGGGTGTGGTTCAGGACCTCTTAGAATAGCATCTTCTACGTCTTTTGGTGTTACATTTAATTTTACCACTCCAATATCGATGTTGGCACAGTCTGTATACAAAGAAAGTGTCAAAATATCAGATTGCTCTTCGAGCCCGGAAATTCTAGCAAATTCCGTTTCATTACTTGGACCTAATGGATCCGCATCAATGTTTCCATTATCGATTCAATTCTTCAAAATCATTATCTTGCCCAGCATCAAAATTCGTTTTAAAGTTCAAAAAATAGAATTAAAAAATTTCGATTGTATAAATGTTTAGTTCTTTATCCATACGTGTGGTAAAGTTGATTTTTTAGTTCACCTAGTTTAGTGAAATGGTAACTTAAACTAATAATAAAATCATCATAAGCTTCCTAACATTAGCTTATGACAATTATATATTCTTATACTGTTTATGACTTTTTGAATTCAATATATATATGCATTAATATGCATTTATATACATTAATATATTTATATATTTTTACATTTAAGAATTGAAAAAATGTAGCATGGGTTACGTTTTATTTATTTTTTGAGAATAGCACTATAAAACAATAATTTGTTTATGACTTTTTTAATTCAATATCATTACATTCGTAACCAGTTTGAAGTTTTACAATCGCAGTTGTGTAAAAAAGGACATAGTTTCTCCAGTTTCCAATCGACGTTAACAAAAAACTGAAAAATTAATGTTTTTTTGACTTAACAAAAATAACTCCGAACATCCACTAATTTTTGCGAAAACAAGTTCCCAAGTTTATTTAAAATGTTTTATACTTTCTTAACGGAGGTAAATTAATTTTTTTGAAAACTATTTTAAAAAGAACCACTTACCCTCGAATTAAAATAAGTTAAATAGTTTTAAAATACTAAGCGCGAAAAAGAAGAAATATAAATAAATATTTTTTTCAAATAGAAAATCTATCACACTGACTCGATTGGTCAAGTATAATGAGTCAACCGTAATTAAAATCCTAATCAAGCAAGTGAACAAAACCCCGAAAAATATAGGAAATCTGTTTCAAATTTAATTCCTTATTGTTTGTATTTGCAACTCGGAAAAGTTTTCAGGAGTTTTCAAACTGGAAATATGATTGAAGATTTGATTTCCACTACTCAACAGCGAGCCTATCAAAAAAATCAAGATCATTAAAGGTGCTCTACATTAATTTATCGTCTCTTAATGTCAAATGGAAAACTGAACGTTTCAAAAACGTTGCCTAAATGTATTATCAATACGTATTTTTTTAAATACCGCAAATTTAGATCCGAAAATAAATATTTCAACCCTTATTCCAGTTTTGGTTTCAGCGATTCAACAATTTATACCACACATTTTTAATGTTATTCCACAATTTGTTTGACTTTTTCCTAATATAAATTGCAATTTATCAACTTTTTTAAAATTTAGTATTGCAATGTTTGTGTGCGCCATCAATTCGCATCGGTTCAATAGCGTTTTTTGCAGGGTGCATTTTTAGATGAAATCAATATATATAGCCACAGTAAGAAAGACTTTTTTCGCCCCAAGATGAATTAAGTAAGAACTTGCAAAAATAAACAAAATTTAATCTTTTTGCAACTTGTTAAAAAGCTCTGCGCCATAAAATTTAGCCTGTAGTCTTTGGTTCAAACGTTTTATGCAAATATTTCAATCAATTAAATGCACCCAAAATATGTTAAATTCTCTTAAATAGTTCGTAAAGTTTTTTTCTGATTTAAACTTAAAACAAACAAAATAAAATAAAAACTAACTAAAAAAAAAAAGAGAAACTAAACTAATTTGTCAGGAAATTATCAAAAACTTTTCACTTTCTCCCTGAGAGTCTTACACTCTTGTTACATTGTGTAGGAATTATTTATTCTATAATTAAACAAATCGAACAATGTGTTAAAACATTTTTCGATTTTTATACGAAAGAGAAAATCCGCAAATTGATTTCATACTGTTCTTGTTTAGATGCAAGTGACCAGCTGAAAGCATATTACCTAAGTACTTACGGGACAACGCATCGACATGAGCAGAGTCAAAAAAGCAATCCCAACCTTCTCCTTAGTTACTTAAATATAGCTATAGTAGAGGAAGCAGACTTAAAAATGGTTACTGATGACTTTAACGAATGGAAGTACTTTTGTAATAAAAAAAATAGTTGCAAAGCAATAAAATATGAGGAGGTATTTGATATAACTTCACGGTTGATTATGATTACAGGACCTAAAGGTATCGGCAAAACAAACTTTCTTCAAAACTGTCTTTGTCATTGGTCAAAAGGACTACACTGGAAAGATTTAAAGTTTGTATTTTATCTCGAGTTTGAAAAAATCAACAAACTCCCAAATGTTTCAAACATGAGACAACTCATAAATAAGTTTTACAAAAACATTCTGAAGGGATTCGAAGTTTCTTCGTTTGATGCAACGATGTTTATCATAGATGGTTTAGATGAGTTTGTTTACTTAGAACAATTAATTAATTGCAAAACTTCAAACACCGTTCCCATAACAGCAGCACTCCAGAATGCCATTAGTTCAGAAAGTTGTAGAAGTGTTCTTTGTGGAAACGTTGAAACTGTAATGAGATACTGGAACACTATTAAAGATTACAAAGACGCGGTAAGCATTCAAATTATGGGTTTTAACATCAATGGAACAAAGAGTTTCTTAGAAGACCTTTTGTTGAGTAAAACTTTGATAACTGACCTAGAACTACTTTCTACATTATCTCATAATGGAGCGGCTTTGCTTTCTGTACCACTTTATTTGAAAGCAGCATGTTCAACGCTGCTTACTTTAAACATTCAGTCTGTTAAAACTATAACCGAGCTACACACGCTGATTTTTTTATACTTCGTTCAACAAAGCTGCAAAAGTAAAGAACAATTACAGCAGCTAATTCAAATAAATCGGCAGCACATTTTAAAAGTCTGCGAAGTGGCCTTTACTCTATTGGACAGAGGAAAAGTGAGCGTTTCGCAAAAAGAGTTAAGCTCAGTTCTTGATGAGAACGGTTTTGAACCACTTGGTTTTTTAAAAAAATCTGTCGTTAGTCAACAATATCAGTTCGCTCATTTCATTTTAAGGAAGTTTTGCGCTTCTGTTCATTTATTATTCCACGTTAATTCTCGTGATATTATTACTAACAAAGGATTGCGCAACTGCTTACCCTTCATTAGCAGTTTTGTTCACGCTAACGAGAGAAGCTTTTTGAGTTTAATTTGCGAGTTAAAAGAACCATTTCAAAAACAGACATTTTGGCTCAGAGACGTCTTAGGTGAGTAATTCTTTTTTAGTTTTCATTAATATCTGTTATTTTCACATCGTGTTGTATAACACCCATTAATGAAAAGCTAGCATCACTATTGAACACACTTTGTTCAGGAGATAACTTTTAAAGGGTCATATATACTATAATAATTAATTCTTTATTAATACAATAACAGGTTTTTTAGACGAAATGTAAAAAGTTTTTGTGTACTTATCAGCCATTTTTACAAAAAATGTTAATAAGGTTTGCTCTGCTTTAAAGCGATATATTTCATCGGCTACTACAAAATTTTAATAATGACATTTCAGTTTTGTCATTTAATAAGCAAGTATTATAGAAATGCTGTAATGTTTTGTTGAGGACTGATTACGAGGATCGGATTGTAAAGTTTTCTCATTTTTAAAAACATTGCTTTTACAGCTGGTCTGTAACTTAATTCTTAGGTAAACAACTTTTTCTTCAACGGGGAGGAGAGCTGACATAGGGAATGAACAATTAGTAAATGCTTTGAAACAATTACATTGGTTAGTCTAAGTTGAATGTGTAGAGGTTTTATGATCTTTCGTTTCTTACACAGCAGAGTGATCTTTTTGCTGTAATCGGAGTTCCCGTCATACTTTTCTATACCACGTTATACTTGAATCTTAATCAGGGGATTCTTCTTCTCTTTATCCATTTCGGCTAAAAGTTTTTATCAGCTGGTATTGATATTCTCTGTACTTCCAAATAAAGCAAAGCTTTTTATTTTTAACTGATTTGATTAATATCATTACAATTTTCATCAAAATAGGTTTAAATAACTGTTGTCGTCTTCTTAAAAGAAAATCAAAAACTTATATCTCTTAAGCATCTTTGATTGAACATCTTTCCATCTTTACTTTTCATAGTGTTAACTTTTTCTTGATTGTACGTGAAAAAAAGTTTCCTCTAGGTTATTCTAATTAGAGATCTAGAGAGTTTATTTGAATTAATTTTATCTTATTTATATAATTTAGAAGGAAAATTTTAATTAAAAATTTCAAAAATATTCTTAACTTTTCGAGAAACTATACATAAATTATAATTAAAGCAAATAAACGCTCATTAATTCTCATCGTCTAGAGTTTCCATTAAAATAACGATTGAAAATTCTAACGTGCATGTTCGTCACGTTTCAATTTCGATGACGACCATAGAAAGAGTTTTATTGAAAGCGCCTGGCTTAAGGCGGTCAATTCCATTTAGCTGTAAGAAATACTGATTTTTGCATATAAAACCTACAATTAAATTTCCTTTTATAACTGTATAAGTATTGCCATCATGTAAATTATCATCCTGGAAAAAAAACAAACTGTTAAAAGCACTCAAAGAGATTTGGATTATAATTTAATTGGTCTTGCTGTCTCAGTTTTGTAAAAACGTTTTCACGGTTTCTTAACCAGTATTTAGAGAAATAACATGACAGCTAAATGAGATGCTGAAGGTGGTGTCAAAAAAAAGTTCACAAATATTTAATTAAAGAGAAGAGTTAAAAATATTTTGATGCTAAAGGAACCTGCCACAATCTGCAATCATTCAAATCTACTGGCAACCAGCTTTTTCAGTTTTGTTAAAACTTTTTTTGTAACACCGAATGTCAGCAGTTTAATAAATTCTATTCTTGTTAGAGCTAATTTATCAGTTGCAATTAAAAACATTAGTACCATATTGATGTACACATTTGTCAGAAAATCGAGGAGTATCATGCGCTAAATGCAATTGTAACGCTGATAAGGGAGGATGTTGAAGTTTTATTTTAATTAAATGATTATGAGCAGTTTAATTAAAAAAAAAAAAAAAGGAATCAAAATTTACCTAAAATATTCAATATTTCTCTCGCTTAAGTGTGTGACTAACAAAAAATATTTCCATCAATATGAAACCCCTTTTTAAAACCCATTGGTACTTCAGCTCATGAAATGTAAACTTAGATACCCTAGCAGATTTTTTAATTAGCTGAAATAAATCAAAAGTTATAAGCATCGACAAGACAGTTTTCAGTTTTATTGGGTAGGTAAAGGTTATATAAAGATAAATGCCTAAAGTTTAGTTAAAAAATAATAGCTGAAATAAATCAAAAGTTACAGGCATTGACATGATGTCAAAAATTGAAAGATTTTTAGTTTTACTGGGTAGATTAAAATTACTTACACAGATGTAAATGCTTAAAATTTAAAATATGATTGGATGCATTTTAGTTTCATGCAGAAATATATAATTTGAGAAGAGAAACACGAGCGAAGTTTTACATTAAAAGATGTGCGATTTTTATTGGCTTATCGCACTCAAATTGCAAAAGATTTTGAATATTTTCAATTTGCTAAATATTAATAATAATAAACGAACGTCTTACAAAGAAAGAAACTTGATATTCTTTACTTTCTTTAGCAGAACGCAATGATCGCAAGCTCTTTATCAAAAGCTTCTATGAGGCACAGATTTCAATTGCAGAGAATTTAATGAAAGCAATTGAAAATGAACAAGGATGGATCATAGAGGTAGAAGAGGAAAGTATTACTAATGAAGATTCAAAACAAAAATATTTTACAGATAAACTTATCGAAGCTCGAATCAAACAAGGTTCCATTATAAACCGTAAAAAAACGACTTCCGAAAAAACAATCTCCGCAAAGTCCGACAAACTAATGACTTCAAATAATCAAGTAAAAGATGTTGACGCAGAAATAATAATTAGATTTGTAGAAAAAACACGACAACAAGTTTTAGGAGAGAAACATGAAGATACACTGGATAGTAAACACTGGATTGCGCAGTGTTTATATGAAAAAAAACATTTTGAATTTGCTAAAAAAATGTTTAGAGATGTAGAAAACATGCAAAAAGAAGTGTTAGGAGAGAAACATAAAGATACTCTACGTACTAAACAGTTGATTTCAAAGTGTTTGTGTAAAAAGCAGCAATTTGAAGACGCTGAAAAAATGCTTAGAAATTTAAAGCAAAGGGAACAATTTGATAAAAAAGAGCTTATCAGAGATTCTAAAAATTGTTTATTAATGTAGGAAATATAAAACTGAGGTTTTAGAGATTAAGCATTCTTATTGACTAAGATCTTTTATTTAGTCTAAAACATATTTAGATGTATGAAATTATGAAACGAGATATTATGATAGAAACATGAAGAAGAACTTAATACCGGATTACATTTTGGTTTTATGAAAATAAACAGTTCCATTATACCTAAAAAATATAAAGCTGTAAAAAGTTTAGAAATATCAACTGAAGAAGGAAATATGAACGTACACTAAATACCAATAAATGAATTGCATTTAGTTCTTTCGAAAAACAACCATATATTACAAAAGACGAATCGATAATGCTGAAAAAAGTTTACAAGTGTAGAAAAAATGCAAAAAAATGGTTCAAGAGAGAAGCATGATGCTTTATACAGTGCTTTATGCAAGCACTACTAACAACTAGATACTTTATATTGGATTACACCGTTCTTATTTAAATATACTTGATAAGAAATATACTTGATAATAAGCGCTAGAGAAAAGAAGTTTAAGGAGAGATAATAAGCAAAAAACAGCAAAACTATATTGCTAAAAAAACGATAAAAGTTCAAAAATAATTTAAGGAACGGAATTATATGTTTCTTACTTCGTATATAGCAATTCGATAAAGCTATAAGGAATTTTTTAATGTAGGACTGTTGCAAAAGGAAGTTTTAGGTGAGAACCATATTCATATTGAATTTTATCGCATGATGCTTTAACTAAAAAAAAACTTAATGGCGCTAAAGCATAAAGGAGATGCTATTTGAAACAGTCCAGCCGCCCTAAATTAACCATCAACATGAGAAAAAGAAAACACTCCAATGCTCAAAATGACGAAAAGAAAAAAAAAGAGAACAGTTTGATTGTATTTAACATTTAATGTTAAAAAAAAAGGAATGCAAAATGCTTTTATGAAAAACAACAGCTCCATGGTGCTGAATATCCTTTAGAGATGGAGAATATAAGGGAGAAGAAAACTTGTAACAATAAACACTAAAAAACAAAATTGCAATTGGCCCTGAAATAAAACAACAATGCGATTATGTGAAAAAAATCTTCGGAGGTGAAGAAAATATGCCATAAGAAGTTTTAGGAAAAAGTTATCCGAATTCAATAATTACTATACACCGGAATGCTTTTTACTTACTGAAAAAAAAAAAGACGATTTAATAAAGCGGAAAAGAAATGTAGAAAATGTGATATTATTTCTTTGGAAAGAAGCATGTTAAAGTTCTTAACACAAATTATCGATGGCCCTGAAAAAACGTTTAAAGATTTAGAATACTGGGTGTTCGATAAGTAACGCACAAAAACATTTGTCTGTTCGCAAAACGCTTCAAATGTCTCCTTACAAATTCAGCATGCTATAGGAGTTGAAATTTGCCGATGCGCTAACTAATAAGTCCTGGTCTAAATATTATTTGTATGAAAAACTACAAATCGATAGCACTAAAAAGTGGTTAAGATATTGTACGAAAGGAAGTTTTAGGAAAGAGGCTAGTAGATCACTGAAACTATTAGGAGTTGCCTGTTCTGGGCCATTCATATATTTTTTCATTATTTTTGAGATTCATTTTTTGTATCTAAATAATTTTCCCGCGCATTTTATTTTAATTTTTAATGTCCGTGAGCGAGGGAGTGAATTCCGTCGTGAAGGAGGAATCTTTTTTCGTCGTTTGCGCTGAGTGCGACTGTTGATTTTTTCAGTAATTACTTTATGTAATTTGGATCTGATGATGCTCATGCTCCTTACCTGCTCTTTTTTACTTATCAAGTAGTTTTTGTAATCCTTATGTGTGATGCGTTTTTGAACCACATTTTTTTTCACCCCTTTGAATTTTTTAAAATCCTTTGGATTCCCGGAGACGCTTGCGAATCCATCATGGAGTTTGTAATCCACATTTTTCTTCACCCCTTTGCATTTAAATTCGTTTGCGAATCCATCATGGAGTTTGTAAGAGTACATTTTGGACCGAAGCCCAACATATTCTTTAATCTGCTTACCTGCGGATTCGTCTTTGAACATTCCAATGACCTTTTTGTTGACACCCACCTTGAATCCAAAGCTTTTAATGGCGCGATGATTTTTGTCAAATTCGCTCGTGTCGAATTTGTCTTCGACGTCATTGGAGATGTCTTTGTAAAAATCGTGCGTTTTGATTTCGTACATGAGAGAGTCCTTGTCGGTCATGAGCAACTTTGCTCGATCGGAGTACATTTTCCTGATGTAATCGTAATGGAATTTGTACATCAAAGTTTTGCTCAAATCCAAGATGCACATTCCCAAATAAATGGGTTTGTCGTAAGTGAGTTTTGTTCTTTTCATCTGAACGGCAATCAAGTTTTCATCGAAAATCGTGTCTCGATCGTAATTGGGTTTGGAAGCTAATTTCTTGGCTTCCTCTTTTTTTGTGACCAGTCTCACGTCCACTCTTTTTTCAATGGTTTCCATGGTTTTTCCAAACACCAAACTGTTCATCAGTTTGAAAAAGTCCTTCTCAAAGTCGTTTGTGGCTTGAGCTCTTAAATTTGTGTTGAGATCGATGTGTTCTTTCAGCCAATCTCTCTCCTCAGATTTGATGCCTCTGTGCACCTTTGTAATTTTCAACCCCAATCGCTCGTACAATTTGAGATTATCGCAGTGAACGACATAATTCTTTTTGGCGTTTAAGTTTGGAACGAGTTTATCCACTTTGTTTATGGTCATTCTTTCAGGCGCCAAAGGGTAATCGTTGTGCTCCTCATGAAGACTTTCAGGGTATTCTAAATCGACTTCCAAAAGGCACGGCAAAGATTTCCAATGGGAGAGCTCATCTTCGCTTATCCATTCAAAACCGTGCGTGGGAAGAGGTTTGCTCATGGCCCATCCGTACAAGTTGTTGGCGTCGAAGTACTGGATGAACATCGACTCTTTGTTGGGATCAAACGAATCACCCATGTATTTGTTATTCGAAGTTCCAAATCGATTCAATATCATGCTGATTCCTGCTCGGATTCCTTTCTTGATCATCAGCACCATGTCATAATTGCTCAGAAGCTCCAATTTCATTTTTATCATCTTGAGCGCGGAGTCCCATGCTAATCCGGGAGACGTGTAATACCAGGCAGGATCGAGCTTTTAATGGTTCATGCAAACGTCTCTGAAATTTTCAAACACATCTGCCAGCATCAGCACGTTAGAGACGTTGTATAAGTCGTTGTAAATCCCTGAACGTTTTGCAGTGAAACTCGTTCCAAACCGTTTTGGCGTCTGAGTAACTTTCATCGCTTATTCCCTCGTCGTTGAGTTTGGAGAAGAACGACTCTTTGGGAGGTAATTTTGTGTCAGAAAGCTTTTCAATCGAGTCCATCCAATCGGAAGGGTAAAAGCCTTTTCTGAGCAACAGATCAAACTGCTTTCCGGAATAATATTTGGAGATGTTTTTGCATTGGTCTTTTGTCAGATTTTTGGACAAGCTGTCCAAACTGGAAGCCCACACTTGTCCAAAATTGGAAATAACTACTCCGAAGCTTCCCGAAAAAACCCTTTGGAGCGGAGTATCTACATATGTTCCTGATTAGAAAAATGAAAAAAATGAAATCCTTCATGACCGTCCGTGCGAGAAATTTCAGTTTAAAAAATAAGATTTTTGCCAAAAAAAATTTTATTTTTTTTTTTCAAAATTTGATGAAAAAATCAGTTCTTAAGTATTAGTGGCACATCCCTAATAAAATATTGAACCAAATTTTGGGAAAAGGCATTTTAATGACATATTCATGTTTTCATTCGTGGAATGCACAACTCAAAAATGCCAAACTCAGCAAAAAATCATGAAGACTGTCGGAAGTCAGTTTGTCTCCTCTGTATGAAAAAATGTTCTAGGGAGCTAACAAGTTTTCTTAAAGACCAAGTCAAGAGTCTGATTTCTCAGGATGTTGACTTTTGTGACACACGAGTCCCACTTGGAATGTGTGATTCTTGCAGACTGCTTCTGAGGAGTAAGAAAAATGGTGAGAATGTCTCTGTCCCTCCCATTTTTGATTTCTCATCTGTCATCCCTAGGCCTGAGACAAGAGGACAGCAGTGTGATTGCATCATTTGCAAAATTGGACACCTGAAAGCATTGCAAAAGCACCCATTTGAAATGCCACAACAGCCTTTACCATCCCAAGACCAAAGAAGATGTTCTGATTGCCTCTCCTTAATTGGAAGAGGAGTACCTCATCAATGCAATCAGTTCACATTCAGGCATAACATAAAGATGTTGGCATCAAAAGATTCCAAAGTCAGTGAACAGATTGCTTCAGCAGTCATTTCATCTAAAGAGGCTTCTCCTCATGGAACCCTAAGAATAGCACAAAGTGGTGGTGGGCGACCTTTGCCAATTACTCCAGGTAACAGTAACTTGCAAATCTTTTATCTGATAGTAATTAAAACTTTGTCATTGTCTTTGTCTTTTACAAAAGAAAAAACCTTTAACAAATAAAATTTGCAGTTCAAATCTAAACTTTACTTTCCATAAAGAAAACTTGGTTGTTTATGTGAAAAATTTGCTCCTACTCATAGCAATGTTTTTAATACAGGTGCAGCAAGCGCAAAAAGACTCTTTGGTGATGAAGTAGTTCTAAAAGCCCAAGACCTTGCAAACATTCAGACAAACACAGGGCTGTCTAATGCAAGCGTCAAAAAAATGGCCTCAACATTGAACCATGTTGCACAAGCCAGAGTTGTTGAACCTCAATTCCGGGCAAAATTCCATCAAATAGGTACACAACTATCTGAACATTTCACTCACACAAACATAACTGTGACACATGAAAAGTCTCAGACAAAGAAACAAATTGTGGTTCACTGCAAGAATCTCTCTGAACTTCTCAATGATGTCTTGCTCAAAAGACAAGTGTATAAAGAGCACATAGTCAAGCTTGGAATTGACGGTGGTGGTGGTTTCCTCAAGGTTAGCCTTGGGATTCAAGAAGATGAATTGATTTCTCAAGTTCAAGCTCCACCAGACAAGAAGACACTTACATCTTTTGCAGCAAAAGACAGTGGTGTGAAATCTCAACTTCTTGTTGCTGTAGCAGAGGATGTACCAGAAAACTATGAGAATTTGAGAACAATACTATCTCTCATCTTCTCTGAGCGAGTTGACTTTCTTCTTTCAAGTGACCTGAAGGTGGCAAACCTTGTGTGTGGGCTTCAGTCACATGCCAGCTCACACCCTTGCACATGGTGTGACATTGACCACAATAGGTTATCACAGAATGGTAACTTTCGAACCTTTGGATCCATCAGAAGATCTTATGCCTCATTTAAAGCAGCTGGTTTAGACATGAAAAAGGCTAAACAATTTCAGAATGTGGTGCATGAGCCCCTCTTGGATTTTTCTGACAATGCACTTGTTCTTGACATCATACCACCAATGGAGCTACATCTCCTTCTCGGTGTAGTGAACCATCTGTTCAAGGCACTAAAGGACTCCTGGCCTGAGGCTGAAGAATGGCCTAAAGCTCTTCATATCAAAGAACAGCCTTTTCATGGAGGGGAGTTTGCTGGGAATGAATGCCGCAAACTCCTCAAAAATGTTGACCTTCTTCAAAGACAAGCAGAGAATTGTTCAGCTTTTCATGTTTTTCCATTCATCGACACTTTGAGAAAGTTTGATGCAGTTGTGAATGCCTGCTTTGGAAATCATCTGGATTCAAACTACTCAAAGAAAATTGACCAATTTCAACTGGCTTTCCTCTCCTTGCCAAAAGTAAGTGTGAGTGCAAAAGTCCACACTGTCTTCTTTCATGTCAAGGATTTCATTGATCGTCACAAAAAGTCTCTTGGACCATTCAGCGAACAGACAACAGAAGCCCTTCATCACAGTTTCCGAACCCACTGGGAGAGATACAAAAGGCCTCTGGGTCATCCAGACTATCCAGAAAAGTTGCTGAGTTGCATAGTAGATTTCAACAGCAAGCGTCTTTAATGCAAAGTTATCAAGAAAACATCGTCTCTTTGTTTCAGTTTATTTATGTTTTAGTTTTTCAAAAAAGCTTGACTAACTAACATTAAAGCTGCCCCCAACTCAATTTTTTAAAGAGTACATTGTTTTCTCACATTGTTTTCTCACATTATTTCTTTGTTATGTGTTCATAGAATAAAAAGAATAAAAGCAATCTACAGTGGACAATTGTTAAATCATTTTAAAAAAAATCAAAATTAAACTTGCTAAACAATCATTTTACTTTTGATTTTGAAGTTTTTTAAACATTTTAGTGACTTACCCATGCATCAGGGATCTGTTATGTAGTGTAGATCAATGTTTAGTGAATAAAAAATGTGTTTTCTTTTGATTGCAAAAAAATATTTTTTGTCGCAATTTCTTACATTTTAAAACTAAAATTTCTCGCTCGGACGGTCATGAAGGATTTCATTTTTTTCATTTTTCTAATCAGGAACATATGTAGATACTTCGCTCCAAAGGGTTTTTTCGGGAAGCTTCGGAGTAATTATTTCCCATTTTGGACAAGTGTGAGCCATGAATCTGAAGCTGTCGATGAATCTTAATTCTCGTTTCACTTCAATGACCTTACCCTTTTTTTTTAACTCTCCCACTTTGATTTTTGAAAAGCTGATGTACTTTTCCTCGTTGTTGGGGATGCAGCTTAATTTCCCACCTGATAATTTCTTGATGAACAAGTGGCTGTCGTAACCGGATAAATTGTGAAACACGACAGGGAAGAATTTTGGAATTTTATATTTTAAGTTGCAACTGTTGTGAGCTGCTCCTCTGTACTTTCCTGTGATGTGGCAGTGGTCTCGCATTTGTCACTTCCGAGATTTTCTTCGCAAATGTGACAGACTGTCGCAGAGCTAAAATCATTTCGGTCCTTATTGGTGAGAGAAATATTTTTTGGAGTTTTAATCATGTCATAAATTTCCGTGATGTCTTTTTCGAGCATTTCCACATATGTTTTGGCAACGTCGTCTGTTTCGCTTGATGCCGTAAACGTCACCGGCTTTCTTTCATAAATGGTTTCGTCGAAGCATTTGATGAAGTAACAAAACGAACTTGGAGTGTGTTTTTGGTACTGCTTGGTGTAAGACTGACTTGGATCAGGAGGACACGTGTTGATAAGAGCAATGAAACTTTCAAAGTCGGCATAAACCACAAACGGAACTCTCATCGATCTTTCTTGATGGGTGAATTGCATGGATGAACTTTTTTCAGGAAGTTCGACTCTGACAGAACTGTGCTCTTTGCAGTAAGTCTAATACTTTGAAAGCACTTCCTCGCTGCTCATCCCCTGCAGAAATTTTTGCAATAATGTGTTTTGTGCTGATGAGCCGATGTTTGCGAGGATATCAATCGACTCAAATCTTTGATCAAGCAATAATGATTGGTGACCTCGTTTGAAATGAGGAGCAAGTCGATTTTGTTTCTTCTGTCGCAATGCTTGGATTTCCTCAAGAGATAAATGGATTCTTTCGACTTTTCAATGAGCTCTTTGTCAATCCTATAGCAGTGATCATCTTTCATGTTCAGCGCCCTGGTGACACACCACTTGAAGCATTCATCGTCGTCTGTGTTTTTCATGTTGATGATTGCCTTTTTGCTTGACAGAAACGAGTCCAGAGGGATGTGTGACGAAGCGTTGATAGGATTGTAATCAATCATATTAATGTCCATCTTGAGGATTTTGGACAATCCGCAATTTGATCCCATCTTGTTGTACTTGATCATTTTTTTCATGATTTCTTCTTTCGCTCTGTCATACAACTCAACCAAATCCGTAGCCTCCAGCACAATTTCAGAGTGGGATGAAAAAGGGACATTTCGAGTTGTTTCCTCTCCAGTGGCAATGCTCACACATGTCATTTTGCACGTCAAAACAATGCGTACTTTTTTATTTCTGTTTTCCTCATGATTTTCATCGCTCCCTCTCTTGACAAGTCTAAAAAGGCGGAATCGTCTTGATCATTTCCTCTAACATTGTGATAAAATTGCTTTCTAACAAGTCTCAACGCATGATTGGTCAATGTAAACTCAATTTGTGGTTTGTTGAATGCAATCGATTTGAGAGACTTTATTCTTTTTTCGACTCCGTCTCTTGTATCGCTCACTTTTTTCTTCACCACCTCTGGAACGTATGGATCAATCGATTTAAGCACATTGTTAAAACTGTTGACGAAGGCATTTCTTACAGCTGTTGTAAACCTTGAAAACAACCCAGGAACCAACACAGGAGACGAATCTTGAACAGGCTCATCGAGGATATGACGTGTTGGTCTTGGTGCGGGAACCGGTTTTTGAACAACTGGTTGCACAAGAAGCGTTGCAGGAACCGGTCTCAATTCATGTGAGCGCGAAGCACCTAATTCTCTCACGAGATCGGCTTTTCGCATCTTGTAAATATTTTTAATTTTTCGCTCTTTCGCAATTTCTCGCAATTCTTTCACCATTTTGTTTTCCATTTTTATTACTAAAGATTTTTATTGAAGCCATTTTCAATTTTTTAAAATTCTCTTCTTGAATTTAAAAAATCATCACGTCGTCGTTTTTTCCCGTCATCGGAGTTTTTCAGATCTTTCACGATCCGCAAGCGGATTTAATTCATGTGGGTCCAAAGGACCTAATTCATGTGGATCTTTCAGACCTAATAATTTCAACTTTAAATCCATTGTCCACCTTACCATCTCAATTCTCAATGTAATCCCATCCATATTTCGTCTCTTTTCTCACTTTGTAAATGGATTTGTACTCAATGACCTCACCAGTTTCAACAAGGGTCAATCTCAAAGTTTTTTTTGATGAATTTTAACCTGGCATACTTGGGGTCGATTTCTTTTTTCTTGTTTTTCAAGTTTTTCTATTCTTGGTCTTTCAACAGGCCTCTTTACTTTTGAGCCTTCCAAAAGCAAATCTTCACTTATCAGATTATTTTCAACCGCAATCATCATTAACGGCATTAAATTGTTCGACGTTTTGGAAACTCCATTTTCTTTCAGCAATTTTTTGAAATCCTTTTTCGTGTATCTCATTTTTTTATTTGACAAGATTTTTATTTAAGTCCTTTCAATTTTTTTTAAACTCTCTTCTTGAAAATTTAAAAAGTCACATTGATAAAACTGTTGATGATGGCATTTATTGCAGCTGTTGCCAACCTTGAAAACAGTCCATGCAGCGGCTCAGGAAGCTCAGGCACAGGCTCAGGCACCGGCTCAGGAGGCTTGTCAAGGATCGGCTCAGGACCGGCTCAGGAAGCTCGTCAATGAATGTCACATCCATGCGCATCATGCGAAAAAGCATTAAGCAGATATAATCTTTGTCTTGCTCTGGGAATCTTTTGGTCATTTTTAAGATTCTGTTCTCGCATCTGTTCATCTTTCTCAAATCAGCATGACTTTTAAATTCTTGTTTCAACATGTCTTCGAGCATATTTTGGAAAAAGCATATTTCTGAAAATAACTCAACCAATTCAGAAGGTTTTAAATCCACTCGTCTCGATATGTCTTCGAGCAGTAATTTAACTTCTTCCTCAGAAACACGTTCATTCTCCGTTTTTTTAATATGGCGAGATTTTCTTCAAGTCATTTCAATTTTAAATCTTGTTAAATTTTCTTGTCCCCGGAGATCTTTTAAATTTCAAAGTCCTCGTACACAATGTCTTCTGACTTAAGCAAGTGAAGTAAAAGCATGATTTTAAGTTTACCAGCGATTCTTTTTTTCTCTTCAAAATCGCAATCCAAATGAAGCACGTACTTGTCGATCGCTCTCAGCTTGTCACTTTTCTTCAATTTGTTTCAATCGCTGATATGCACTTTAATCTCTTTTTCCATTCGTAAAAATTCAGTCTCATCACTCCACACGAGTTTGTTAAGCTTGTCTCTCTCTTCCTCGCTGAACAGGCTTGGAATTTTAAAATTTCCGTTTTCGGTGGAGTAAACAGATAATAATAAGACCCCCTTCTCCAAACGCAAGAAGCTCAAGATGCTTTTTCTTACTCATATCGGCTTCTCTCATGCTGCATTCAAGAAAAACGGATAAAAGTGACGCATTTTTTTTGTGTTAAATCATGCGATAAAATCTTATATCATTTAGATCCGTGGAGACTTTTTTAAGTCAGCTTCTCAGAATTAAATTTTTCTTTTTTAAATCCATCTTTGTCCACCTTTCCATTTCGACTTTCCAAGTACTGCCAGCCGTGCCCCATTTCTCTGATCGCTATATACAAAGAGTTGTACTCAACGACCTCGCCAGTTTCGACATGGATCAGTCTTACAGTCACAGGATTATTTCTAATCAGACAAAGCGTTTCATACTTGGGGTCGATTTCTTTTTTTTGTTTTTCAGGTTTTTCTATTCTCGGTCATCCAACAGGCCTCTTTTCTTTCACCTCTTATTACGGTCTTCCAACAGGCCTCTTTCCTTTCACCTCTTTTTTCAGTCTTCAAACAGGCCTCTTTTCTTTCACATCTTCCAGAAACGCATTTTTGTCTATTAAATTATTTTCAACTGCAATCATCATCAACGACATTACACTTTTTGACGTTTTAGAAATGCCGTTTTCTTTAAGCAATTTTTTAAAATCCTTTTTCGTGTATCTCTTTTTTTTTTTTATTATGTAAAGAATAAAAAAATTATTTAATTCATTTTTTAACCTAATAAACAATGTTCATTCTGCTTCCGTCTAATGCAATCTTCATCAATTTATCAGAGATGACAACGGCAAAGACCTGAGTGTCTGCAGGAACGTTTGCATTAAATGTGGCTCTAATTTGCACGTCCACAACTGAAGATTTTAATCTCTCAGCCTGCTTGCTCACATCAAACACCATAAGTGGGCAAATGTACTTGTAATTTAACGCGGACAAGTTAGGTTGTGACACTATCTCACTAACTCCATAAAGCCTATTGTCAAACTTGGCGGCATCTCTGTAAGCCCTTGAGTATTTGTTGTTTGCGAATGACAAGTCGTAATCAATAGCAGGGTATCTTTCCTGATTTAGGGTGAAGTAGTTTTTCAAGTCGCAGTGATTAAATACTGACGGGTTCAGCTCTTGACTACCATCTTTATTTGTTTGGAGTCCAACAATGATGTATCTTGGTCTTTTACCAGCTGATCATGGGCTCAACCTCCAACTGAATGTATTGGATACAGGTACAACGGCTGTATCACACTGTCTAGATCTAAACGATATGGGAACATCCACTTTAGATCTAATTATATTTGTAAGCTCGATATCTGCCTCAACAGATGGAATGACATTCGGCATAAACAAGGACAATTTGCTAAGATCCACTCTTCCCGCAGCTGTTGCAGCTGCTCTAAAAATCGCATCAGAATCGCTCTTTCTCACAAGAGTAAGCGTGTGTTTAAATCCGTAAAGAACTTTATCGTAATCATCGCAAAATCCAAAAATGTGCTTTAACGGAATACAGAATGAAAATGTTCCTTTTTCAACAGGGTGCTTAATGATGTAGCCATGTCTCGCTTTATATCCACTGGCATTAACAATATCTGCTTCAGCTGATGTATCTCTTGCCACAGCTGATTCATTCCTTCTGATATTTCGAACTCCACTGGATATCTAAGATAACCTATCATTGTAGTGGCTTGACCTGGGCTATATATTGTTTCCACTTCTTGATTCGAGAATTGATAGGATATATGGCTTAACAAGTGCATGATGCCATTGTTTGCAAGAGTAACAACATCCGTATTCGCATAGGACGTTCCATCCGATTTTAAAAGTCTTCCTTCAACCAAAAGGTACGCTTCAGATGGAAGCGTGTACAAGTCTTGCATCTCGATGTTGATTCTTATTTCTCCAGGAGTATTTATATTTATAATGACTAGCTCGTATTCGTGAAATTCGAATCTCTCAATTCCTTCATCAACAATGAGTTTTTCTGTAAAATTTAAAACATCGGAACTTGGCATTTTTTTATATGCAAAAGAAAAAAAATTTTTTAATCCTTTGGATCCCTGGAAAAATCAGTCTTCATCCCATTCCCCATTTTTACAAGGTCTTGTATTCTGATCGCGTTTTTATTTGACAATTTCCCTCCAAACATGGAACTATATATTTCATCCATGGGCGGCGCGCTTGACGCTTTTGAGCTTGGCGCTTGTGCTAGTTTGCTGTTAACCATTCCTGAAATGATGTCTTTAATTTTCTGAGTGAGGTCCTTTGGATTTGACGTTCCAGTTTTTGCATACAATTTTTCTATGGTCCTTTTACCCTTATCGATGGCCACGTCTTTGGCGGTGGATATGGCGGAAGAAGCAAGCTCTTTTCCTGCTGATTTAGTTGCCATTATCGCTTCTCTTCCAAGTTCGCTTTTTGCGATTTTATTGGCTAAAGTGGATGCTGCTTTAGAAGCGCTCGACGTGGCTGCTTTTCTTAAGAAATTCTTCAATGTATCGATTATTCCACTTCCTCCAACAACGTGTTTCTTAACATAGCTATTTCTGTAATTGATCATTTTTTATAAGGAGGAAATTATTTTGCATCGATGTACCTCATCATTGATTTATACTCGTCTTTATTAATGACATTTTGCCTCAACAGCTTGTCGCATATGGTCACAGCCTCATTTCTCGACCCTGTATTTCCGGCATGCCAAGCAGCCACGCTCAAGTTAAGCCTTTGCACGAGCGCATTAGGATCTCCTGGAAGTATGATTACTCCAGAACCTTTTTTGCTTCTAATTTCACTCAATAATTTTTCCCAAATAGGCTTTATTATCTTTCGATATTTTTCACTCTTTGAGGCTTTAGGTTTGTTTGGATTTGCTTCAGAATATATAGCTCGACTTTCGATAATAATTTTTGAGTAATTTTGAAAATCCCCCTCTGTATAGTCGTTTCTATAAGGCGGCGTAGATTATGTCATAAGCTCCCAAAGACCTTTTGTTCCATCGTACCTGTTTCCGCCAACAATAATATCATTTCCATCCACAGACATCTCCATTTTTCCAATATACATTTGACCATCTTTTTTACTCATTTCAAAATTTCTTTTCACATTATTGTATTTATGACGCGCATTATACTTTCCTAAATAGTAGGACGAAATATCGCCCATATTCACAGTAGACTCAACAGCAGGCTCAAGATCTTCATTGTAAAATTGGGTTAGCAACTCTGTCCGCCATGCTTTTTATCTCGTTCTTCACCTTTTCATTGCTTTCAATAAGAGGCTTGTAAAGCTTGCTCAAATCAGTCTGAAAATTTGCATCTGAAATTTTGTTATTGAGGCTTTCCTGATAAATCATTTTTCTGTTCTCAACCATTTCTCTCACAATCTCATCCCTCTTGTTCGGGTCTTGTATTTTAAAAAAAGGCATTTTTTATAATACGGAAAAAATATTCTTTGAATCCTAACACGATGAGATTGTGATTTAGATTTATTGTTTTTTTACTAAATATGTTGTTGAATGCATTTATAGCATCCTCTCTTCCTTTATTTATCAAAGACTCTTTTGTAATTTCATCAATGTTGCTTTTTGTTTTTGTCCTTATTTCATCCTTTATGGATTAAAATTTTTGAAGCTCGCTCAAAATCAATTCATATTCTGAATCGCTGACAACACCATCCATTAAAGAAATGTGGTTGCTAATGGTATTCAATTTAGACTCTGCAAGAACTTTCACTTTCTCATGCTTTTCAGCTTTTAATGCGAGTTTTTTGTTAACTTGACCTCCAACAATGGATAAAAAACCTGCGCCGATAGCAACACCCTTGCAAGCAATCGCAACAGGGGCAGCAACAATGGTGGTTAAGACTCCAATTCCGACAGCTCCAAGTGCAACTCCACCTGCTTGCAACGCAGTGTCTGCGTATGAGATGATTCTGAAAGCTCGATGGTACTTTTTGCTGACAGTCATTCTCTTTGTCTTTTCGTTTTCAATCTCTTTTTGTATCTCGCTTATTTTTGAAGGCGGTACTTATGACCTTCATCTGCTGGAGCTGTTGGAAGAACTGGATAAATATTGGACCCTTTTTCATTATAACAGTTACATCCTTTGGATCCATATGAATTAACGTCACAATTATATTCCATTTTATTAAAGAAAAAATAATTTTTTTTAAATTTATTTTTTTCATGGATCTAATTCATGCAGATTCGAAGGAATCAACTGATGGAATTCACAAAGCATAAACTTTCTCCTTTTTTGATAATCACGTCTGACTTGCTATTATTGTGAATTTCCATGATGACATTATCCACCGACTCTGAAATTACCAGGTTGTGATTGTAATAATCCAGTTTTGATTTTATACTCTCCCTCAAATTAACCAAGGGTATTCCGCTTTCAATTCCAAACATAAAAGTTATTTTCTGATGAGCCAGTCGATTTAGTTTAATGTCGATTTGTGCGAATATTTCGCATCTGCAACCCACTTTCGCTGGAGAGTACTCTAAATGTTTATTGAAAAATAGGGTTGATTTATTCCATTTATTAGGTCTGCAAGATCTATCAAAATGAATCATTTTTTTCACACGCTGCGGCTCCATCTTTTTATTAAGAACCTAAAGAATTAAATTTAAAAACGGAATGCTAGAAAACGGCGAATTTGGTCCTAACAATAAATCAGATCCAACTGATTTAGATCCTCTTCCGCTTCTAAAAAACAATCCATCTCCACCTACAGATTCGCTTTTCACCCAAGGTCTTAAAAACAATCCTGATCCTGCTGCTGTCAATTTCATTCCTCTTCCATTCTTTTTCAAATAAACAACTCCTCTACCTGCGATTTTATCAACCATCGCAGAACCAGCAGACGAACCCACTCCTGCCAGCAATCCTGTTGCCAGAGCTGGAACGACTCTTGTTGCAAGTGTACTTCCAAGCATTCCTATTAAAGGCAAAAGAGCTCCAATAAATCCTCCTTCTACTTTTGAGTTGTGCGCCAAATGTCTTTTGCTCAGCTTAAGTGTGACACCCGTGCCATTATTGTACGCTTTTGTAATTTTATTCAATTGAGACTTTGTCACTGCCAGGACGTGATTGCTATCCAGATCTTGATGAGACAGCCTTATACTGACGTCTATCTCTTCTTGAATCGCTTTTTTTATTTTATCTGCTTGACCCTGTGAAATATTCAATCTCACCTTTTGATAATTGCTCATTTTTTTAAACAAAAGAAAAAAATTCACGCGTTCGCTTTTTATGTTCTTCGAACCCACATAATAGCGCTGAGTACAATTTCACGCGTAAAAGTAGACCTGCCCGAGGATGAGATAAAAGCTTCCGGATTGTACGAATTGCGCGTCACCGGAGTTGAGTGTGACGACGAGCCTTCTGCCAGCTGCGACGCTGGGCATGGAGTCAGCCTCTGAAAAATTTCTGTAAAAGGAGATGGTGGTGGTGGAACCGATGGAAGCACCGGATTGATACAGCAATCCAGACGATTTGTTGTTGAACGAATATATGTTTGATCCGAAAAAGTGTGTGTAATTGTTTGGATTGTAAGGTGTCCAAGGACTGAGTACGGTTCCGTTTCCTGGAGATGAAATTCCGTAATACATTCTGACTCTGGATTCCCACCAGTTTCCAGAGGCGCCGATGATGTGTGCTCTGATGTATATTAGAAAGACGCCATTTCCTTTTCCTGAAGAGTTCATCAGCACATATTTGTTTCCGTAAGTGGTGTTGAGGTACCTGAAAGTTCTCGAGTAAAGCTTAAAAAATGACAAGGAGGGTGGGATTGTGGTGAATGTGGTGGTGATGAAGGGTTGAATCCAGTAGGTGATTGAAGAAGCATTATTATTTTTGTACAATTGTATGTATGAGTTTGTTTTGAACGGCATGTCGAGCGTGAGATACCCTCCCAAGGAAGTGGTGCTGAAAACGTTGCATCCTTGCAAAGAGTTTGCATAAAACGGTCCTCCGAGAGGGGAGAAGAGCAAGTCGCAAGCAAGGGCTGTGCTGTCAGTGCCAACAGCATCTGTAACTTCTGAATAATTCCCAACTCCAATTTCTCCATCTGCAAATATTCGAATAAAAACATATCCAGGAACGTTTGTTCCAGTTCCATTCACAGCTAACCATAATCTTCTCAGAACTCCAGGACCGTCAAACTGTAACCGCATTAGGCAATCCTCCTGCCATAGTTTGCGACTTTAGCCCCAAGCATGAAAAGCTCGAATTTGTGACGAGTCCTAAAAAGTTAGATTTTTGTGATGAAAAATCAGAATAGATTTTCATCGCTCCATCTTGCGCGTTTGTGGGGTCGAGCACATTGATGAGTTTATGCGAATTTATATCAAGGTCTGAAGTGATGCTACCTATTCCTGAAGATGCATGAGTGTCCACCTAATTTTTTGTGGCAGAGTCAGAGGATGAACTAGGCTAAGCAAGATTTGTGTGTTTGCGCGACGTCATGTTGATGTTCTGAGTAGTCGATGATTGAGTACGCCACTCGAGTGTCAACATAACCTTTTGTGGGTGTGTCGTGAGAAGTGGTGGGATCAGAGACATTGAGCAATTTATGAGAATTTAAATCCAAGTCCCCCGTGATTGTGCTCGAGCCTTCTGTTTTTATGCGCATGCTTGAGCTTACGTCAACGTAACTTTTCGTGGCGGCGTTGTGAAGACTCGTCGGTTCGTTCACGTTGAGCAATTTAGTGGAAATTTAAATCCAAGTCAGCAGTTCCCGTTCCACCACTTGACGCATGCGTGTCGACGTAGTTTTTAGTGGTGGCGTCGTGCAAGTTTGTCGGCTCTGCCAGGTTGATGATTTTATTAGAGTTGAAATCAATGTCTGAGGTGATGGTGCTATTTCCATCTGTTCTAACATATAATTCACTTGATAGAGTGGCTGAAAGAGGATTATATAAATACCTTCCTAATTCTGTTCTGCCAAATTTGTCAATGATTTTTATATAAGCATTTTTTTAAAAAATTTTCCATGAAATTTTACAAGGAAAAATCTTTGATTTTCTTAAAATTGCTAGCGAATTTTAAAAAAGGATCACTAAAGTGTGTTTATCACGTTTTGAAAGTCATTTCCTTCATCCAATTTTTTCAAGACGTAAAGACACAAGTGACTACAGTAAGACGTTTCACCAAACTGAACCCTTTCGCTGTTGTAAAAGACTGGAATTTTCAAGTAGTTTATGATCTCGACGAGAGGAGGTTGGGCGTAAGAGTCAAAGCTGTATTTTTTATCTCCATCTTTGTACTAAAAGACCCAATGAAACCCATTTGTGCTCGAGTCTCCCGTGTTGACAATTCCGCATTCTTTTTTCCTTGTTTTTTATTTGGCAATTCGTCTCTGACAAAAACGCCTTTAAAGTTTTTTGTTTGCCCATAGCGGTGAGTAAAATTTCAAGAATGGAGACGCAAATTGTGGATCAAAATGGAAATTTAATAGACTTCAGAGGGGAAGATATTATCGTAAGATATCACGTCAGAGAACGAATATCCTCAGTGTTGTACGACCTTTATACGAGCAGTGCTGTCGAGCGGTAAATTTCGCATGTGAAAGTTTTTTTCTTGCTTAATAAAAAAATGCATCACATTCGAGAAACTTACTCCATTGAAAATTTTGACAATGAGGCAATGGTGTTCCGCACGAAAGAAGGCAAAATTTTAAGACAACTCAGAAGGAAAGAACAAGAATTATATAAAATGATGCTCCAAAAACAAAAAGAAGACGAAGAATACATCGCCAAAAGAAAGGAAAAACGTCATCAGATTCGTCATCAAAATTTTTTAGATACAAAAAATGAATCTCAAAAATAATAAAAAAATATATAAATGGCCCAGAACCGGCAACTCCTAGTAGTACTGAATTCTAAATACCTGATTTCATTATGCTTAATATAAAAAAGTAACAATGCGATGATCAAAAAAAATGTTTAAAGATGTGAGATATACAAATGGAAGTTTTAGGAGAGGATAGAATTCCTGAACTGCATAATGTCTGTAAGAAATGTAACAATTAAATAAAATAATGTTCTGTAAGAAATGTAACAATTAAATAAAATAATGTTCTGTAAGAAATGTAACAATTAAATAAAATAATGTTCTGTAAGAAATGTAACAATTAAATAAAATAATGTTCTGTAAGAAATGTAACAATTAAATAAAATAATGTTCTGTAAGAAATGTAACAGTTTAATAAAATAATCTTCTGAAAGAAATGTAACAATTTAATAAAATAATGTTCTGTAGGAAATGTAACAATTTAATAAAATAATGTTCTGTAAGAAATGTAACAATTTAATAAAATAATGTTCTGTAAGAAATGTAACAATTTAATAAAATAATGTTCTGTAAGAAATGTAACAATTTAATAAAATAATGTTCTGTAAGAAATGTAACAATTTAATAAAATAATGTTCTGTAAGAAATGTAACAATTTAATAAAATAATGTTCTGTAAGAAATGTAACAATTTAATAAAATAATGTTCTGTAAGAAATGTAACAATTTAATAAAATAATGTTCTGTAAGAAATGTAACAATTTAATAAAATAATGTTCTGTAAGAAATGTAACAATTTAATAAAATAATGTTCTGTAAGAAATGTAACAATTTAATAAAATAATGTTCTGTAAGAAATGTAACAATTTAATAAAATAATGTTCTGTAAGAAATGTAACAATTTAATAAAACTGAAAAAGTGTTATATGCAAAGGAAACTTTTAGTACAGTAAAGTAACTGGCACACTAAATACTAAAAGCTTATTTGCAAAATAAGTACATAAAAAAGCAACAGAAATGGGCTGAAAAAATGTTCAGAAATGTAGAACATATGCCTTTAGAAGTTTTATGAGAGATACACCACTAAGTGCTGGATTGCAAATTATTATTGTGAAAAACTACAATACAATATAGCGGAAAAATTGTTTGAAGGTGTTAGAAATATGTAGGAAGAAGTTTAAAGGTAGACAAACGCCGACAGACTTTTTTCAAGGAATTTAAAATTTCTTAATGAAAAAAAAGCAACAATTTCATGACGCTAAAAAGTAATGCATAAAGAAATTGATGAAAATAGAATGATGCAGACCAGTTAAGCCATAAGCTGGATTACATTTTTCTAAAGCAAAACTCACAATTCAAAAAAACTGAAAAAATGTTTAGTGATAAATAACATATACGAAAGGAAGTTTTAGAGAGATACATGCAGACTAAATACTATAATGATAACATGCTATATGACAACTACTATATGACAAAATACTATATGAGCATACTAAATGATGAACAAAAGTTCAATAGCGCTAAAAAACTCTTAAGAAATACAGAAATATTGCAATCCAACAAAATTCCAAAAATGGATTTGCTAACTGCTTAAATTGAAAAAAAAGCAATTAGACAGTTCTCAATAAATGCGGGCAGATAAAGAAAATATACGAAAAAAGTTTTTTTAAGTGCCACTTGAATTTGCCGTGATTACTTAAAACTAGATTTCAATATGCTTAAATGAAAAACAATGATAACACTAAAAGTTTGTTTATAAATATAGAAAATATGCGAAATAAAGCTTTAGGAGAGAAACATGCGTATACATTAAGTACTAAAAACTGGTTTGCAACATGCTTATATGAAAACTTTGATCCGTTAACATCACAGAAATGTTTGGAGAAGAATAAAAAATGCGAAACAAAGTTTCAGTAGAGGAAGATTCTATGGTGCCGGACGTGAAACATATTGAACTTTATTAATTTTAATATACCTGTTATTAGTTACTATTTCCCTATCATTTTTCACCAAAATACGTATTAATATGAAAAATATTTAGCTCTAAATTTTCAATTCAGTTGGTGTATTTATTTACAAAGGGCAACCCTTAGTTTGCTAGTACCGGATGTAACTGGAAAAATTTTTAATTTAATGTTTTTTTGTTTCATTGTAAAATTTCTGGGAATATATTGGGTTCTAGAAGTTGAAAAAATCTGAATAAGGCAATGATAAGTAATACTATTAATCGCAGATTTGGTAGTACCTGATAAAAACCTACCAAAAATCATTTTTTACGTTATTTTATTGCTATTTTAGTACAATGCAAGCGTATACGAACTAAAATCGTATGTAAAGTGATAAACAGAATGTTCCATTTTAGTCAAAATCAGTATTTTTTCATGTCAGAAGAAGGGTATCATGAAATATTGGTTTGTTGTTGAAAAACAAACTGTTTGAACATATTGCGATAACGCCGCATGCATCGAATGCGCCACCCAAGATCATTTCCAGCAAGTTCACCTCTTTGGATGACCAAACCAGCATAGAACCTTTTTAAACGTTGTTCTGACTCAGACTACTGTTGCACAATTACATAATCACCTTCTTTAACGTTAACAGTTCCAACTTCCACATGACCACTGAAATCAGCATTCAAGTGTACCTGACAAAATGAATCATAATAATGGAGTAGCCACCAAAATTTAGACAACGTTGTATAGAAATGTTAAATAAACTGAAATAATGGGTAAATTCCTGATTGAGAAGCACTGTATGAATTTCAACGTCTTTCTTCTGATGATATGTGATGAAACAACCCTGTGATCATGGCTTACTATATAACAGGCCTTGCCAACGCGCGGCTTGCGTAAAAAACTGGAGGCAAGATTAAAAATATTACTTCGCAATAATTTACATTCTCAGTTAGGTGATTTTTGCATGAATATAATATTTGTATGATATATCTACTAAAAGTAACTTATAAAAAGTGAAAAGATGAATTTATTACTATTATTTTTTTAATTTTGTTTATAACTAACATTGTAATATAACTAACAAATAACATTTATAACAATTTTAAATTAACTTAAATGTATCTAAAGCAAATTATGTTTAAACAATTTAGTTAGTATATATAGATTTATATTTTGCTGTAATTTAATGTTAGCATTTACCACAAAATTTATTAATGGGTTTTTTAGGTATTAAAAATAAATTTTTGAGAAAAAAGAGATAAAATCTTTAGAGAATAAAAAGTAAATACAAGCTTTTTAGATATTTTACTAAACACTATTTTACAGTTTTTGTTAAAAGCATTTTACTTTGTGCTGAGTTTTATCAGCTTCTGCTTTGGCTCCTTGTGTGAACGAGGTGAATAGAGTCGACAATAATTATTAAATAAAATATTTGTCATTGTTAATCCATGATGTCTTTGCATACCTAATGAATAAAATTCTGATAGCATCATAAGGAGGTTACACAGTGATGACCGACAAGTGTCATTATATACTTCATAAAAAAGAATGTAACAGTAAGTTGCCCATTGACAAACTTTGTCACCAGGAATTGTTAAACCTCCTCGATTTAAGTCCTTTACAAAGTTTCCATACGCTTCATAGAAATAAAAGGTGTCATCTGGATTTTCATCTTCACGAATAATGTACCCTGCAATATAAACTAATGACATTTTAATATCGACGGTCAATGAGTCACACAGAGCAGGTAAATTGTCAATAACGTTGCAAATACCCTCGCTTGGTAAAAATTTACATTTTGGACAAGAGTGATCTGAACCTAGATTGGCTAACACATCTGAACTTTTCTCAAACTTTAATAGCAACTTTGTACGGTATATAGTTACTTTTTCAAGAACTTGTTGAACGGAAATAAAATAAGTTCCTCCTGAGCCTTGTCTTAATTTTCCAAAAAGCTTTTCTAATGGATCTGTTGTAAAGTTGCCTAATAACACATACTGATGAGTTGTATCTAAAAGATATTTTGACAACTGAACCAAACCATAACAGGTCTGAGCTAAACAACTAGCAGTGTCTCTTGTTAGTAATTTGACTCTTTTTCCTTTTTCTGTATTTTTTATTTGTATAGCAAAATCACCCATTGCAGAAAGTTTGCTTAAATTGTCATCATTAGCAGAAGCAATAGCAGCTCGATTAGAATCTTTCAAACAAATGTCTGCATACGGACTGTGAACATTACAAATTTTCCAAAATTCAATGACTTTAGAGATGAAAATAATCGTCCCTTCATTATCATGCAGGTCTGGATGACTTTTTAATGCTGACAATGTTTCATCGCAAAACACTTGCAGACAAGTGATAACTTTTTGTCTTTTAATCGGCTTTGGATAAACAGAAACTTCCGTTAATTTAGACATTTTAACAATGTTTTTCGTTTCAAGCTTGTACAAATTAATAATATCAACCCACCGTGCTATTTTTTTTTCACCATCAATATAAAATTCAAGTTCTTGAGTTTTTTCTGTAATCCAGTTATTACGTATACTTTTTAATAAATGAACATAATCAAATAAAAGAAAAATATTGTCTTTAGTGCACCATGCTTCTTTTTTTTCAAAAAAGTTATAAAATTTCTGATTGACTCTGTTACCATCACAGACAATAGCAACAACATTGCCCCCATTATTTTTAATTGCATCAAGAATCAGGGTTGTCTGTTCAAAAAGAAACTCAGCATCAAGTTCTCTGACTGGTAACATTTTGTAAAGAAATTTTGGTCCATTAAACAATGTTACAACCAAAAAGCTCAGTACTGTGTTTGCTAATAGATGAGGTTTGTTAACAGATTTACCAAATACTATGCCACGATGATACTGCAACATTGGTTTAACATAAACCTCATCAAGAAGTAAAATGCATGTTTTTTGTCTATCATCTCTGAGATTAGAGAAAATATGTCTGATATAAGTGGTATCATCTAAAGATTTACATTTAGATGTAATTCTTCCTAAAGTGCGTAAACTTGGAAGTTCAAAATCTTCTCTGATACGATTGTAGGCTGATCGTGAAAGAGAAAAATACTCAAATGCTCGCACAATTGTTTCAACTGGATACTTTTTTTCCCCAATACATGTTTTATTCATTGACAAAATTTGTTGATATACAACTTCTTTTTTAGGTGTTATTTCACAACAATTTAAAAATCTTAATGCTTCTTGGATATGAGAAAATTTGTTCATAATATAAACTCGGTTAGATGATAAAGTCATAACACTAACTTTAACTCCACAATGAAATGCTTCAAAAATGAGATCTTTATTTATGCAAAGAAGAAATCTAGGAATAGCACTTTCCTTTAAAAAGTCTGAAGACTGAATATGTAATATATCATTGCATAAATAATTAATAATAGCAAAATTAAATTGATTAGTTTTTAACTTTTCACATAAAACATTAATACTTTCTATTTTTTCTTGTGAATTAAATATTGCTAACTCATCCTCTTCTTGCCAGCGAGCACTATTAAGACTTTTTGATGTTTTTCTAAGTGGCATGGGTACAGTAGGAACTAAGCTTGGCTTTATGCAATCAAATACTGACGGAGCATCACGAGGTCTCAGCTTCCCATAAACAGTAACAGTTGAATAATTTTTTGGCCAATGTCTTTCACATACTACGGTGTTATCAGTATCAGGAACATTATCTCTTGGTATTATAGCAATCCAACGTTTTCGTTCTTCAATGTTTCTTGGAAGTCTAAATGTTTTAACTCTATTCTGAGGATTATAATTGCCATTGCAATTTGTTACACAACATCGACGAACCATTTTCTAAATACTAAATTAAATCCTTTGCTTAATCCTTCACCTCTCAACTAACTTTTTTTTTTAATTTGGAAGTTAGTTAAAATAATGACGGGTGTTTGGTTATTGTTAATTTTATGCAAATATTAAATTTATGCATATATATATATATATATTCAACTTTAATTAACTTTATCAAATAAATTTTAAATGAAAATTATTTTGTTAATTTTATAATAATTATTTAATGTTATATAATTATTATTGCTACAAAAAAAATACCCCCGTATTTATTTTGTAAAACGGCTTTCTAGTTTTTCAAACATAAAACTATCTTGCCTCCAGTTTTTTACGCAAGCCGCTCGTTGGCAAGGCCTGTTATATAGTAAGCCATGCCTGTGATGCATCTGACGTTTGTCCAACTTTTATGACAAACCTTTTAATTGGATAACACAATCTATATATTATGTTTAAGACACAGTGAAAATTCCGTCCCAAAGAATATTAGTAGCGTCATTCATTTCATTAACATCTTGTTGGGACATAAAATGTAATTTAACGTTCGGATTTTTTATTTTAGCTACTTGATAAAACTGTTCAACATTTTTCAGTTAGTTGCCTGATTTAAAACTCTTTGAACTGATCTCTTCACCATGCCCCCAACCCCATCAACAGTTCTTTTTCCATTCCTTTAAGCAAAAAAACGTTTCGCAATATATAACTGATGAATACAAAGAGCGTGTTTTTTGTGTGGAATCATGTATCTGAGACAATGACACTCCCTTTTCCATCACCTGAATACCATGCGTACAAAGTAAAAATTCTACATAGTTGATGTGTCCAATGCGCACTATGAATCTCAACCTGTTCAACAAAATTAAATTAGTTACGTTTACAAAGTTGTAATTTTTTACGTTTTGTTTTGCTTTTTAAAATGCCAAAGCCTATTTCATAGAACTGTTTTACGATGGCTTTTAATTTCGAAAACACAGCGCCAAGCGTGTCTATAATCTTTGCCATCTCCTAATTATTATCAGATAACGTCCATTGAATATAGTCAACCACTAAATCAAATTTTACAGGAACATGTTAATCTAGTTTATGTTTATACAAAACACATTCATGATCCATACACTTCTTGTCGGTCTGATCACAAGTAATCTGGGCGAAAAAATCCGAATATGATGCACTAAGTTGAGAGTGCACTTGTAGCACTGAAAGAAGAAAGCGGACATTCTTTTGTCATTGAGTTTACCATGAGGATATCTGAGCTCATAAAATTTGATTTGCCAATCAATAAACTATCATGGGTTTGCAAATAATGACCATGACCTTCACTATGTGCCATGAACATATACCTGACTTGCACATTACTTTTAGTTTACAAAGTCTCCTTACATTTCTTTCTAATCACTACACAATCTTTCTTTCCGGGGATTTGATAGGACTCATCATCTCTGCAATAAAAGAAAATGATCGTCTCCTTAATTTCATTACTTAGGGCTCTCTTGGATATTGGCTTTGCTGTTGAATTATTTTTTAGTGAAGCCATCTGGTTTAGCAATAACTGAAACAAATTCTTTTCGTTTCCCACTCTTTCTGTTTAAAATCTTCTGGTTCTTTTATTTTAGCGTAATAATCACGTTTTTTTTCCTTCTTGTTTTTTTGACTTCAGTCCCATAAAAATTTAAAAAAAATTTAAAAACAAATTCACTAATCAAATTTTACATTTTAACAATATGAAAAAACATAGCTTGTTTCTATGTAATGAAGATACAGTAATATCTAACAAAATATTAAAATCTGCACATGTGGCATATAAAAAGCGTTAACAATATTACATCCAGGACCGTAGTTTATTTGATAATTACAGTATTTATTAAAATGATTTTTTTAATTGCAAATAACCTTTAGTGAACTAACTAAGTAGACTGCTCTAACTCTTTTAATAAATTTATTCAAAGAGAAATAATAAACATATTGTTACTTATTGGTGCCGGATGTAACATAAAGCATACATCATAGAAATCTGGTTTTTATATGAATGACTAAGAATTAGTAACACATCATTTTGGTATTCTTAAAAAGAGTAAATTTATCTTTTAACCATCTGAAATTGTCATGTCCAGAAAACACTATTGGTGATTCATTTTTCTTCCACAACACATTAAGTTCTTTTTGTAGAGTTAAAATTTCATCTGTAGGATTACTGGAAGTTGCTTCAATAATATTAATATCATAAGCACCAAAAAGTCGAGATGCCAAAATGCCTGAAAATTTATCGTATCTCTGGATGGGGTTATTGTAGAGTTCTTTAGACAGCGTAATAAATTCATGACATCTTTGTTCAGGCGTTCGTCGACTCTAATTCTCAATTCATCCATAAATTTTTTGCTAGTTTCACTGTTAGCTAAAGAAAGTTTCTCAAACATAAAATCTAATATTGTGTCAGCGCTCAGCAGTGTTGCACCTTCCCTACAAAGATACTCTACAGCTAGTTTAATAGGTTTAATTACCTCTACTAAACTTTTTTATATTATTGGCTAAACTTAAATCTGCCCTAAATTCTAATAAAATTTCTCGGATTGCCGTCTCTGTCTTTATCAATGGCTGAAGCATTATTGGTATTGTGTTCCAGCGAGTTTTTACATTAAGATGAAGTTCAATTTCTTTTCCATGTAGAGCCTTGACTTTTTGATTGAAAAACTTGATTTCGAACACTTGACAGTGTGATGTACTTTATCAACTTTCGTGAGTTCTTAAGTAAACCATTATAGTCAGTATCATCTTCACACTCATCATTTATAACTTCAAAATTGGTCCTTTTGTCAAAAGAATCATTTACATTGTTACCATCATAACAGGTGCCGCTTAAGTTTTCAATATTATGTTTTTTCTTATAAAGTGTGTCACATACTTCAAGATGTAGAACATGATTAAGAAATAGACCAATAACATCTAAATTTGAATATATTTCTTCTTAACAGATGCTCCATCCTGTGTAGATGCAACCAAATCTTTTTTCATCTATATTCCAAAAACTTTTAGATGTTGTTTCATTATTTCAACCAAATCAAGCGGACTGCATGAACTCATAATTTGAACTAATCCCGTTTTATACGTGATATTGTCGGCTTTATCATGAATATTAACTCCAAAATATCTTCGTCCTCTTTAAGTGATAACCTCATCGACAGCCATGCTAAACTTTACTTTATTAACCACTGTTAATTTTATGGTGTCAATCAATTTTTTTTGCTTTTCATCAAAATATTTGTACAGAAGTTTCATTACATCCCTTTCGTTAGCGGGGAGTTTAAATCCATCTCGAGCTATTGACTGGCGATTGTATTTATTTCTGGTTATGGCTCGAATTGAAATTTCATTCGTAGCCAAATCAGAGGCAACATTTTGAAGCCTCTTTTGCACAAAGAAGTTGCCAACATATCTAAACAAAGTCCGTGACTTTTAAAGTGATCTTTAAGGAAGCTGAAGAACTTTCTGAGCGTTGTATTATTTGAATAGGATTATTTTCGATAATTGGATTTTTGCGATTTATTGCGTATATCCAGGGTGATATTGCTAAGAACATAAACAGAAAAACTAGGAAAGTCCCTAGTACTAGCCTCTGTGCTTAGTTTTTTTTTATAAAAGTGCTAACTACTAAACTAAAGTTATCAAAGTTACTTATTTTTCTATTTTTTAAACAATTTATCAAATTGTTATTAAAAAAGAAAATCATATCAAATTACCATTTAAATTGCTTTAAGTATAGTCACTAGATTATATAGTCTGGAACAAACAAAAGCTCTTTGTTTATGTTATTGTTCAAGAAATTACTCGTTCTCATTCTTCCGAAGGTGCATAGTAACTCAAATAAACGTGAACTATTATTTTGAAAAAAAACTTCAACATTTATCAGAGTGTTTTCAGCAGATGACTTTGTAAAAGGAATTCTTACAAATATAACAGTTTCATCTAACTTTAACAATGTTAGTATGTCACCTGATACTTTTGTTACAAACAAAATTGAAACAAATCTGCTTGAGCAGATTATCAGTTTGTTTGCACGAGTTCAAACATTTTTATTTGTAAAAGATAGATGTGAAAAAGAAAAAGTTGTAAGGAAAGACTCCGAAGAAAGACTGCGAACTGAAATGAAGAAACTTAGCTGCAGCAATAAACTTGTGTAGGGGAGAGCGGGGTTGGTTGTCACACTTTTTATATTTTAGACTGCTCAGCTTTTATTTTTCATCAAATCAATGCCAAACTTTCCACAAAAGTAGTTTAACTATTTCCGGTAACTACTAGAATATTTTTATGAGTGAAATACTTTTTGCTGTAAAATCATTTATCAAAGACCTCTTCCGTGTGACAACCAACCCCACACACGAGGTAGGTTGTCACATACTATAAGGGTTGGTTGTCACATTTCTTGGTATGTTTTGATTATATTTAAAACTGGTATCAATAAATTTTGTTTATATAATACCAAGAATAAAGCTGAATAATCTGGGAAAAAAAAAAGGCTATATACTGAAAAAAAGTAAATACCATATACCGTAAAATGTTTTTTTTTTTTAATATAACTATAAACATATATATATATATATATATATATATATATATATATATATATATATATATATATATATATATATATATATATATATATTTAACATAACTCTATAAATTGACGCATAGATACTCTTCATCTTTAGATGAATTTAACACTTCAGAAGTTTTTTTTTTGGCAAAATTTGACTTTATCAATTCTTTTTTACTTTCATTCATAAATATTCATAAATAATTTACGATTCTTATTAATATTTTTTTTAATTAGTTTTCTTCTTTTTATAATTAGCAAGCCTTTCTTTGACGGGTGAGTTAGTAAGAATCATTGATGAACGCTCTTTCCTTCCTTTTTTGGACACTAACCTTGGACCTGCATTAGGCAGAGGTCAAATACTCTCAGATAGTATTATTGAATTTTTTAAAACTAATGGAGTTATTGGATCCTGATTAGAGGTTTTATTTGATACCATTGGATCTTCTATTACAATGTTTACCTGATTATCTGGTATCTGAATAGATTCTTTAAACCTTTTATTTGCTGGTTCTGGTTGCACTGAATAAGGTTCATATTTTTTTAAATTTAAATCAACCTGTGAACAAGGTGAGTCAGTGCGATCAGTTACATAATTAGTACAATAATCAATTTCAGTAAAAATATCAGGATTTAATGAGTAAATACTTGTTGCAGCAAAACCACTTTAAATATTGTGGAGAGATACAGCCTTCGGAAATGCAATGTTTACTATTTTTGGATTATTAAATATTGTAACGGCTTTTCCAGGATTTTTATGCCACATCTAAACCTTCAATACTAAGATGGGCTTCATGATTGTCAAGCAACAATAAACAAGGTTTTTCTTTAGTGCATTTTGTATTGCCTACAAAATGTTGTAGATATTTTACAAAGTTTTCTTCTTTCATCCAACCACTTGCATTGGCATCTCCTGCACCTCCTGTTGGTGCTCCTATTAGGAAATGATTTTTAAAGTTTTTACGAGGAAATATAAAAAAATGTGGAATGCTATTTCCAATAGCATTTTTTGTGCATGCTAATGTCACAAGAGTTCCTCTTTCAGCTGACGTGATGGCTCCAACTTGTTTTAAACCTTTTTTGGCAACAACTTTTTTAGGTCTTTGTACAGTAGTTACAGAGGTTTCGCCCATGTTCCAAATGTCATTTGGTGAGAATAAGTAGTTTTGCATACAGTGCTGCAAGTTGCTAAAAAATAATGCAAAATTCTGCTTATTGAAACTTGTTGCTCCACTTAAACTAGTAGCTTCAGGTTGCCTAATTGAAATATTTCGGTGGCACTTTATAAATCCTGTAAACCAATCCTTACCAGCTTGTTCTTTTACAACCCCAAGAATTGGGAACTTTTATATTATTTTTAACTGCAAGCTGGAAAGCGAGCTTTTTTATTTCAGTTGGAGTTAAACCAAAACAAGTTTCTGCTGCTTTCAACAGATACGTGACAAGTTCTTTTTCTATTTTGTCTGTCAATATCTGTTGTATCTTATAATGTTCATGCAGGTGGAGTTTTGATTTTTGTCAATTAGATCTGTTACAGAATCATGTGATGGGTTAGTAATAATAATTTTTTTACAATAACGTGTTAATGTCCTGTAATTAATGCCATGTTTTTTTGTTGCTGATCTAATAGAAATGTTATTAAGCTTTACATCTTTAATAGCACACATAATGACATCTCCAGAAGAATAACCTCTATTAGTTTTTTTTTAAAATTTCGTACCATGTCTTTACTTAGCAAAAAATAATATTTGCGAAATATATAAGGAAAAGCGGGTTCTGAGCCATTGATACTTTTCCATACTTAAGGATGCTAAAATTGATGCGTGAGTGAACGTGTTTTTGGAGATAAACTTAAGGATGTCATGTTTTGAGGCATGAAGAAGTATAAAAATAATCATGTTATTTGTATACCGAAGATGTCTAAAGATGTTGTCTTAGCCAAAGACTTGATTAACCGCCCCTTGTTGTGTAGTGACCGATGGCTAGTGTGTGAATTCGGTCATCTAAGATAATTCTTTTGTCGTCGTTAGCGCTGAGTGCGACTTTGTTAATTTCTTCAGTGTAGACGTCATGAAGATGGGATCGGAAAACGTTCATGGTTGCAAGATGTTCATTCTTATCCTTTAAGCAATGGTAGTAGTCTTGATGAGTGAGGTGATTTTTAACCACGTTCTTTTTGACTCCTTTACATTTTTTATGTTCTTCTTTTTCTTCAAGGATGTAGTAAGAGTAGAGCTTGGGTCGAAGTCCAACAAATTGTGTGATTTGCTTACCACCGGTCTCATCCTTGAACTTGCCAATAACCTTTTTATTTTCACCCACTTTGAATCCAACGTTTTGAATGGCAGGATGGTCTTTAGGAAATTCGCTCGTGTCAAATTTTTCAAGTACATCATCAGCAATGTCTTTGTAAAAATCTTCCGTTTTGATTTCATAAATGAGCAAGTCGGTGTCGGTCATGAGAAGTTTTGCGCGATCACCGTATTTTGGTTTCATGTAGTCGTAATGGTGTTCAAACATGAGAGTCTTACTAATGTCGAGGATGCTCATTCCTAAGTAAACGGATTTGCCGTAAGTGACTTGTGTTTTCTTCATATGAATCGCTACTAGTTTTTCATCAAAAATGGTGCTTCGATCATAACGAGGATTTTTAGATAACTTTAAGACTTCTTTTCTTGTGGTGACAAGTTTAATATCAACGTGCTTTAGAATATTCTCCATGGTTTTTCCAAAGACGGAGTTGTTCATGAGTTTAAAAAATTCTTTTTCAAAGTCGTTTTTAGCTTTTGTTCTCTTTTTTGTGTTGCCATCGATGTACGATTTCATGAAAGGTTTTTCTTCAAAGGTAATCCCTCGATGAATTTTGGTGATGACAAGACCTAATCGTTCATAGAGTTTTAAGTTTTCATGGTGAACGACGTATTTTACTTTATTGTTTAAATTGGGAACGAGTTTGTCAACTTTTCCAATGGTTAATCTTTCAGGAGCCAAAGGGTAATCGTTGTGTAAATCGTGAAGCTCATCAGGATAGTTCAAATCAACTTCGAGAAAGCAAGGCATGCTGCGCCAATTTTGAAGATCAGTCATCCATCTGAATCCTCCAACGGGAAGGGCTTTGCTCATAGCCCATCCATACAAATTGTTAGCGTCTGAGTATTGAATGAATTTAGAGGGCTGTGAAGGGTCATAGTCTGACATGTATTTGTTGTTGGCTGTTCCAAGTCGGTTAGAGATCATGCAGATTCCACCGCGTATTCCTCTTTGGATCATGTTGAGCATATCGATATCGGTAATCAAATCCAATTTAATTTTAGTTTCTTTTAACATAGCATCCCAAGCCAAACCAGGAGAGGTGTAATACCAAAGAGGGTCAAGAACATAATATTCTATGCAAGTGTCTCTAAAATTTTCAAAGACATCGGCAAGATTCAGCACGTCGGACTTGTTGTAAAGCTCGTGGTAATCTCTAAAGGTTTTGCATCCAAATACGTTCCAAACTTTTTGCGCATGCGCGTAGTCTTCATCGCTGATGTGTTTATCGTCTAGTCTGGAATAAAAGGCTTCTTTGGGTGGTAATTGCGTTTCATAGAATTTTTCAATCGAGTCCACCCATTCGTAAGGGTAAACTCCTTTTCTTAGTAGCAAATCTCTTTGTTCTCCGCTGTAGAATGAATTTAGATGTTTGCACATGATGTCTCCTTTTTTAGATCTTCTGGAAGCGCAATCTTTACAATTGGCTTTGCACTTGCATTTTTTTCCTTTCTTATCAAGACAGTCCTTTTTGCATGTCTTAGGGTCTAATTTGGAGCACTCCTCACACAAATCTTTAACAAGGTTGTCAGTCAAATCTTCTAACGAGCTTGGCATGAACCTGTAGCTGTCAACGAATCTTAAATCTCTATACACTTTTTTCGGTTTGCCTTTCTTATCAGTCGAATCTCTCACTTTGATGCTTTTTGAGAAGCTGATATATTTTTCTTCGCTGTTGGGTATGCAATTGAGTTTCCCGTTTTTTCCGCCTAATCTCTTGATGAACAAATGGCTGTCATATCCAGACAAGTTATGGAAGACAACGGGAATAAATTTTGGAATTCGATATTTTTTATTGCAGGCATTGTGAGCAGCTCCACGGTACTTTCCAGTCAAATGGCAGTGATCCCATACTTTATCACCGTTAAGATCCTTTTTGCAAATGTGGCACTCGGTTGCAGCTTCAAACTTCTTTTCATCCTCATCAGTCTTGTGTTTCTTGTTTTCCCATTGTTGTTTTAACGAATAACTATCGTTACAAATCTTCATAAAGTCAGCTTCAAGACTGGTGACAAACTTTTTACCTACGTCGTCCTCATCGCTTTCTGCTGTGTACTCAGATTTAATTTTAAAACCATCAGGTCCTACGATGTAATACCAGAAGGAGCTTGGAACATGCTTTTGGTATTGTTTGGTGTACGACTCTTTACTATCATATTCAGTGTTGTCATCGATGGGCTTGATGAAACTTTCAAAGTCGGCATAGACACAGTACGGAACTCTCATACTATTGTTGTAGTTTTTAAACTCAAGGATTGTTCCTTCTTTAGGAAGATCGATTCTCATTGGAGCGTTATCATAGCAGTATTCTCTGTGAATTTTAAGCTTTTCTTCTAGGTCATAACCATGCATACAATTTCTGCAAAAATGAAGTTTTCTTTTTCCTTTTGTTGTTGAGGAGCCAGCAAACCGACTGAAGTTGTTAATGAGACAGTAATGGCTGTTGTCTTTGTTTGAAATATACAGCAAATCAACACAGTGCTTTCGATCATGAAATTTGGATATTCGCATAGGTTGAGGTTTATTCATTTCATAGTGAAAGACGTTCACGCTAATATCCAGATTATTTTTCTCAAACTTTTCGACATCAGTCACCTTTACAGGAAATTCCATTCCTTTCCAATCGAGCTCTTTAGATTTTTCAATCAAGTCTTCATCAATTCTTGAATTATGCATAGCTTTCATGTTAAGAGCTCTGGTGACACACCACTTGAAGCATTCATTGTCGTTGTTTTCCATGTTGGTGATGGCTTTTTTGTTTTTCAACTTTAGAGGTAGCTTCATATAGGAAGAGCCCTTGAAAGGTTCATAATCAACAAAGCTGATATCCATTCTTAAAATCTTAGACAAGACGCAATTGGATCCCATCTTGTTGTAATTGGCGCTACGTTCCAAGACTTTTTCTTCCATTTCGGTCATTAACGTTCGCACATCATCACCCTCTAATAATCTTTTCGCATTGGATGAAAAGTTAGCTGTCTGAGTAGTTTCCTCACCTGTTAAGATGCTTACGCGAGTCATTTCGCAGGTTAAGATAATCCTTACCTTTGTGTTTCTTTCTCCTTCCATGGTTTGAATAGCAGACTCCCTCACCAAGTTTAAAAAAGGAACAATGTCTTGGCATCGAGAAGACGGCTCATATGAAAATAGTCTGGTTGAACGCTCTGCTGAATGCTTAGTCATATTAAACTTTACTGTATATGAACCACTTGTGGACACTGAAGCAGGAACCGGACTTGTAGAAGACGGTGTTGGAACAGCAAATGTAACGTCTTTGATTGACTTGATCGTTTTTCCCACTCCACTTCTCACGCTGCTCACTGCATTTTTTACCGCAGATGGGATGAATGAACTAATGATATCATTTACTTGGCTAAAACCATGATTAACCGCATTAATAGCAGTTGCCTTAAACCTTGAAAGCCAGCCAGGTGCTTGAACAGGCGCAGGAACAGGAGCAATGGGATCAGCAACAGGTGCAGGCAACGGCCTTGCCTCAGTCGTGCGCATACATGAACCACTTCCAATGATGGGTTGTACAGCTGCAATGAGATCGGCTTTTCTTAGTCTTGAGATGCCTTTGACTCCTTGGTCTTTAGCCATCTCTCTTAATTCTTTCACAGTCATTTTATTTCGATCTTTTCGATCATTAACAGGCTCTTTGACAGACTTTTGACCAATGACAGGTTTTGTTGTTCTTATAGCTTCAACGAGCTGTTCCCTTGTCATTTTGGTATAGCCTTTAATAGCCCTTTCGTTAGCATCTCTTCGTAATGATGCCATTGAGACTTTTTTCAATGCTTTATCTTCCATTTTTATTAACGGAAGAAAAAAATTTTCGGCACTTTCATCTTTTCGCTCTTTCGCGATAAATTTTTCTGAAGATTGGCGACTCATTTTATTTCCGCCGTGATTTTCTTTAAGTCAATTCAATTTTTTTAAAATCTCGGCACACTGTCGGCATATTTTAATTCTCGCGTGAAGAATTAAAAAATCAGATCTTTCTGACGCGCTTTGAGTTTCTTGATTCTTTTTGAAGAATTATGAAACAAGAAAAATTTCGCTTATTGAATCGTATACATGCGCTTGACCCATTTCATCAAATCTAATTGTATACTTTCTTCCCCACTCGTCATGTGCAGTAAATTCACATCCAGCCGCATGAATTTCTTTGTCTTCATCAAACAGATGTGCACGACCCAAAACATCAAATTCAATCACATACTTCCTCTCCATCTTTTTTAATGCCGTGATTTTTTTAAGCGAATTCAATTTTTTTTAAAAATCTAGGCGCACTGTCGGCATGTTTTCTTCTTAGAAAAGTCTTCCGCAAAAAATTACGATGGTAACCATGACAACCGTAAAGAAATTTTTTTTCAATTCTTCGAAAAGAATTAAAAAATCATTTATGGTTTCAAAAAAAACTAAGAAAGCCTTATTTCATCCAACTCGATTAATAAAATGGTGAGGTCGATTTGATTTTTCATCTCTTTTAGAGAGCCATAGTCTTTCATCAGCAATTCCTCTTCACCAAATAGTAGGATCATTCGGTAATGACTTCCATCAAGGGCATTGACAATATCATCTGTATCAAACAAATCATTAAACATTTCACTGTTTTTACCCAAGATATATTTTAGATGATAAATATCGTGTTCAAAAAGCCTTTTAATTTTGTATATGTCTGTTTTACTCAAATCACTTCTCACGATTTCATCAATCAGCTGACTTCTGTGAAGGTCTTGAATCATTTCATGAGTTGGCATGTAGTTCTTTTCAAACGCATCTTTCATCAACGGTCTTCTCAGTTTACAATAAACTTTAAGTTCAAGTTTGTAAATTTTTTCAAGCATTTTTCCAGACTGTCTGAGCTTGTCAAGAAGTGAGACTTGATATTTACTTTGCATGTTACCCATCTTTTTTAATCGTCGTAAATTATTTTACTCGAATTCAATTTTTTTTTTTTCAGCAAAAGTTGAAAAAATTAAGAGGAATACATATTTTTAATCTCTCTAATTTGCTCAGTGATTTTGCGGCAATTATTACGACCACTAGCATTTAATTTCCAATTGGTACCGATAAAGAATTTATTACGAAGGTCAATATCTTCTTTTATAAGCAGGACCAATTCTTTTAAAGGTGCAACTTCAACCATTTCCTTGAAAATCATTTGATGCTCCTTTGGAAGCTTTCGAACGTTTTTTAAAAATTTATCCAAACTTTTCGATTTAATCGTATCAGGAGTTGACACAAACATACCATCAAGAGCATTCAAAAGATCATCCTTTCGCATGATTGCCATCTTTATTTAACACTAAGATTTTTTAAAAAGCCAATTCAATTTTTTAACTTTTACCGTGTTAAAAAATCAATGATGAAGCTTTTCAATCTTGATTCCATTAACCACCTTTCCATCTCTATGATCAAAATATTTGCATCTATGACCAGTTCCTTTCATCGCTTTATAAAGAGACTTGTATTCAGTCACCTCACCTGTTTCAACGTTGGTCATTCTCACAGTGATTGGATTTTTTCTAACTGAACGAAGCCAGTCCCATTTTGGATCATCATTCTTTTCTCTAGGCTCATGTATTCTTGGTCGGCCTACTGGCTTGTACTCTTTCACACTTTCTAAAATCTCGTCTTTACTGATCAAGTTATTTTCAACCGCGAGCATCATCAAACCTAATAAATTGTTTGAGGTTTTGGTGACTCCATTTTCCCTCAGCAAATTTTTCAAATATGATGTTGTATATCTCATTTTATTAAGAGAAGAAAATTTTTTAAAGCGAATTCAATTTTTAGATTCTTTGAATCACTGGAAAATCTGCTATTTTTTAAAGCTTTCCACGGATCTTAAAGATCTTAAAAATTCAATCTTGATTCCATTGTCCACCTTTCCATCTCAACGCCATAAATATCTCCATCCATGACCAGTTCCTTTCTCCGCTTTATAAAGAGACTTGTATTCAGTCACCTCTCCTGTTTCAACGTTGATCGTTCTTATAACGATTGGATTTTTCTTAACAATACAAAGCCTTTCATATTTTATGTCAGTAGGTTTCTTTTCTTTCGGTTCACGACGTATTCTCTTTTCTTGGATCTTTCTAAAATCTTGTCTTTACTGATCAAGTTATTTTCAACCGCAAGCATCATCAATGTTAATAAATCATCAGCCGTTTTGGTGATGCCGTTTTCATTCAGTAAATTTTTCAAATACGATGTTGTATATCTCATTTTATTTCTGCCGTGATTTTTTTTAAAGCGAATTCAATTTTTTTAAAATCACAGTCATTTCAATGGATCTAATAAACAGCAGTCATGTGAGTTCCATTTGAAACAAAATTAAGCAGCTTGTCAGAGATCACCACAGCAAAGATAACGGTATTTGCAACAGTTGAAGTTCGAAATTTAAGGTTGATCACCAATTCAGCTGTTTCTGAAGCAACTCTTTCTTTTTGCTTGCTGATATCAACAAAGAACAAGGGATATAGTTTTATATATTGAAACAAGGACAACCCAGATTGGCAAACAAGTTCGTTTGTGCCGTAATATTTTTCATCAAAAGAAAACGTATCTGCATAAGTAATGACCACTATCTATTCGCGCTTTTTCGTTCAGGATACCTTTGAAGCACATTTTTGGTTTTCTCCAAAAACCAAAAATGTGCTTCAAAGGTATCCTGAACGAAAAAGCGCCAACGGATGTAGTGTCTGCAAACAAATGGTCTCGTCTAACTTTAAATCCTTCATTTTCAACAAGATTTGATGTGTCCATGAACCACATTTGCTTCATACCATCTGTCATTTGAAATCCGTGAGGGTATTTCACCATTCCAAGAATGGTAGTGGCATGACCTGGATAAATAACTCTTTCCACTTGCTCTCCAGACAAGTCATAAGTCACGTCGTTAAACAAATACATCAAAGCATTATTCACCAAGGCGATCTTGTCTGTGGCTTCATAAAAAGTTCCATCACTCGTTTTCAGCACTCCTTCAATAAGAATGTAAGCCTCTGATGGTAGTGTTTTAATGGATTGACAGTCAATTTCAAAAGTGATCGTGCCTGAAGAATTTAAATCAAGATTGGTTGGAAGGTACTCGAAAAAATCCAATTTTTCAATGCCAGTGTCATACTCTGGTTTATCAGTCAGTCTTAATCGATCAGTAGTTATCATTTTTATAGAAAAGAATTTTTTTTTTATATCATTTCATGATCTGTGAAAATCATGTGATTTTAAGTCCTTTTCCCATCTTCACTAGGTCTTGGATTCGAATCGCATTCTGTTTCGACATTTTCCTAGTTTGAATGGATGAACCAGTCTTTAATTTCACAATGGCCTTTTTACGTTTATCAACAGCCACATCTATAGCAGCAGAAATGGCAGAAAGAGCCAACTCAGTACCAGCAGATTTTGCAGCTGTAATCGCTTCTTGCCCAATTTTGCTTGATGCAGCATTTTTAAGCATACTCATTGTTGCTTTTGACATACTTGAAGCAGCTGCTCTTTTAATGAAATTTTTAATCAAGTCTAGAATACCACCTCCTCCAACAACGCTCTTTTTCGCATATCTTCTTTTGTTCACAATGAGCATTTTTAAAATAAGCATTTTCTTTTTAAATCATGATGTTATCAATCGTCTTCATTAACGATTTGTAATCCGATTTATTAATCTCCCCTTGTCTCAACAACTCATCGCAAATGCTCACAGCTACATTTCTTGATCCCGTATTTCCAGCATGCCAGGAAGCAATACTCAATTCAAGCTTTTCCACCAGCGCATTCGGATCGCTTGGAAGAATGATCACTCCATGACCTTTTTTCCCTTTTTCAATACGCATCATTTTTTCCCAAACAGGAGCAATAAGTTTCTGATACTTTGGTCTTCTTGAAACTTTCGGTTTATTCGGCTTTGTATCAGATCGTATGGCATCACTGTCCATTAAAATTTTTTCATAATTTTGCAAGTCTTCATCCGTATACTCGCTCGGTATTTCAAACTTTGTTATGAGATCCCAAAGACCTTTTGTTCTTTCATACCTTTCATCACCAACAATAATGTCATCTCCATCCATTTCAACCTCCATTTTACCAATGAACATTTTATCATCAACTTTATTCACTTCAAAAGGCATTTTGGATACAAATTTTTTAGATCTTTTAGACCCGTTGAGCATCTTCTCGTTGCTTTCGATGAGCGGCTTAAACAGCTTGCTCGCATTAGCTTGAAAATCAGCATCTAAAATGTTGTCGTTGATGCTGTCTTGGTAAATCCTCTTTCTTCTCTCATTCACTTCTCTCACAATTTCATCTCTTTTATTAGAGTCTTGTATTTTAAAGAAAAACATCTTTTTAAAATACGTAGACAAAAAATCCTAAATCAGTTTTCACATTAATGTTATCCCTTCTTATAAAAATTGTTGAACGCTTGAATCGCGTCATCTCGACCTTTTTGGATCAAGTTCTCTTTAGCCAATTCATCTATTCCGTTTTTGGTTTTGGTTCGTATTTCCTCCGTCATGGTCTTAAACTTTTGAAGCTCACCAAGAATCAACTAAAACTCTGAATCGCTTATTTTATTATCCATCAACGTTTTGGAAATGTGCTCGCTGATCGTGTTCAATTTTGACTCCGCCAGCACTTTTATCTTTTCATGCTTTTCCGCTTTCAAAGCCATTCTTTTGTTCACTTGACCTCCGACAATCGATAAAAAACCCATTCCAATAGCCACCCCTTCACACGCAATCGCTGCTGGACTTGCAATAATCGTAGACAAAGTCCTATTCCAGTCGCACCCAATGCTATGCACAATCCCTGCATCGTATTGTCCACATTCGAAATGATCCTGAAAACGCGATAGTACTTTTTGCTGAGATGAACTCGCTTAGCTTTTTCAGTTTCTATTTCTTTCTGAATCTCACCAATCTTCTGAAGACGGTAAACGTGTCCATCATCCACTGGAGCCGTTGGAAGAACTGGATAAAGTTTTTCATTCAATATCTCCATTTTTCATTAAGAAAGATTATTTTAAATCAATGTGCGTAATCGTGCAGAACTTTTCGTCTTTTTTAACAATCACATCCTCTTTGCTGTTGCTGTTTACGTCCATAATAACGTTATCTACAAACTCTGAAATAATAACTTCGTTCTTTCTATAATTCAATTGCTTAGTGATTTTATTCATTAATGTCACCACTGCAACACCTTTCTCCAAATTCAGTCCAATTGATAAAGCTATCGTTGTATGGGAGAGAGCAACAAATTTAATGTCTTTCTGAGCAAAAATCTCATACTGTCTGTTCGTGTTGTAATAGGGTGGATGATCCAACGTTTTCGTATAAAAAATAATGTTACTCGGTTTTCTTTCCTCCAACTCTCTGATCCTCTCTTCTAAAAACCTTAATTGCAATTCCAAATTGTGAACTTCTGCTGAAGCAACATTTCTAAAAAACTTGTGAGGAGCATGCATTTTTGGAAAATTCTTCGAATTTTTAGATCATTTTTGCAAACTGATCAATTCTTTATTGTCTACCCACGAATTAAACGAGTCTGGATACCCCAACCATTTGACCAATGATTTTTTATTCGTTTTTCGAAAGATTTTTTCAATCCTGAATATATCCTGTTGCGTCTTTTGCATCTCCTGCTCGTAAAAAGTGCCTTGAATTTCTTCACCGTTAGCATCAGCGATTTTATACGTGGGAGGATCCGTATACTGAACTTTTGACACGGTAAAAACCTCTTCAGTCCATCTCGGTGTATACCCTTTTTCAAAATGAGACTTCTTTTTTGTGATCCGCACTTTGTCACCCATTAAAAATTTCGGCTTTGCTGGTAATGTTTGATCCTTTCCATACAGATTCCACCATACCCTACCTTTATTCTTTTCATCACTGGCTTCCACTGGAGTCATTTTGATGGAAGAGTGCTTTGTGTTGTTGTAATTTTTCACCATCTCATCCAAAACGTCAATGTATTTATTAGTATTGTTGGCTGAAAAATATTTAAACATTCTCTCTTTCATCGTTCTGTTCCATCGCTCGACGACACAGCTTTTTTCCTCGTTTTCAGTGGAATACAATTGAACACCTAGCGCTCTCACGTGCTTGTTGTAAAATTCTTTTCCTTTATCCACCCACAATTTGACGCATTTTCTTTCACTGAAGATTTTTTTCAATGCTTCAGCTACTTCAAAGCCTGTTTTGCTTTTTAACGGAACGATCCATCCATACTTTGAAAACACGTCGATCACCATGAGCAAATATTTTACACCGTTGTTGAATTTTGAAAACAATTGCATGTCCACCAAATCAGCAGCCCATATTTCATCAATGTCATTCACAATCACCCTTCTTCTTTTAAAATGATGAATCACCGGTTTATGAAGCTCCTCTGCAAGCTGATCCGTCCATTTCAAATCACTCACACCCAGTCCGAATTTTGCTTTGGCTTTAATTACCGGCGTAATGAGCTTTCTTTCGTTGATCTCTCTTTGAGTGGGATTGGGAATCGAATTCATCTCTTAAAGCATCATCTGATCAGCCACATTCCTGTTTTGTCGGTCATTGAAATATTTATACGCCAAATCATGGTGGTATGCTGCATTGTCCACTCTGTCTACCGGCTTGCTCCAATCTTGATACATGTCGGTGGATGTGAGCCTTTTGTCCAGGTTTGTGCCAGGCCCTGCAAAGTTCATCCCAGGAATATGCATTTCTCCTGGAAATTTAGCCCACGGAAGCTTGATTTTACTAGACAGCTTATTAATCGACTCCACCAAATCACCTCCTTTTGTCGCATGCGAAGAAACAAACTTGCATTTGGTCGTTCCGCAAGAGTCACAAGTCCCTTTCAACATAAGCCTATTGTTTTTTGTCATCTCATTTTTCAAGTGAATGGTTTCAGTTTTCCTTTTGCATTTAACGCAGTACATTTTAACATATATAAATAAGTTTTTTAACATAAAAATGGACATTGTTGATTTGTCATATGATAAAGAAAGCACAAGAAATCATAACAACTTCTTTCCAAGAGACATTCGAGGACTCATCGTTGGAAAATCTGGCTGTGGAAAAACAACATTAATGTTAAACCTGTTATTAAGGCCTGGATGGCTGGATTATAACCACTTGCAAGTCTTTGGTAAATCCCTTTTCCAACCTGAATACAAAATACTCAAAAAAGCCTTTGAAAATAACCTTCCAAAAGAACTCATTTTCAATTGTTCATCGCTCTAAAAAAATCTAAAAAGGTGGATCCTGATGAAGTCATTAAAGAAATCTCTAAAAAATCTTTCCGCGGTTTCAAAGAATGTTCTTCTTCTGATAACATAGAGTGTCATTTTTTCGAAAGTGAAGAAGACGTGCCTGACCCTTCCGAACTTGATAGAACAAAAAACAATTTGACGATCTTTGACGATTTAAAAGGAGAAAAGCAAAGCATGTGTGAAAAATATTACACCCAAGGAAGGCACTCCAACGTCGACATGTTTTACCTTGCTCAAAATTTTTTCGATCTTGACGGACATGATATTAGAACCAACGCCAATTTTATTTATCTATTTCCTCAAGACGATGGAACTGTTGGTGAAATTTATAAAAGACACGCCTCATGTGATATGGACATAAAAGAATTTAGAAAGTTTTGTGGAGATTGCTGGTCTAAACATCGTGGATTTGCCGTCATTGATCTCTCCTCTGAAAAAGATAATGGAAAATACCGAAGAGGGTTTGACGATTTTTTATTTTTATAAAACACTTGTGATTTCCACGGATCCAAAAGGATCTAATGCGACATTGTCACCACGGATCCAAAAGGATCTAAAAAAATTTAACGACATAAAAAATGCCTGGTATTATAATCGATGTAGATGGCAAATCAAGTGTTATCACGACTGAATTTTTAGACAAAATCGTTTTCGAGAAAAGAAAAAGTTATGAAATAGCTTTTCTAGGCTTGGAAACATACAATAGCATTCCAAACATAAACAGTAAAAACAATTCGTTCAAATACAGCATGAACAATGGTGCTCATTGGGAAAACATTGTTGTTCCTGATGGAAGCTATGAAATTAAAGACATCAACAACTATCTGCAAAAGTCAATTTTAAACACGATAAAAACAGCTCAACGTGGAAGTTATATCATTGCAAATAAAATTAACTACTCTTCAAACAACCTTCAAATTGGAATCAACATTAATACTTTAAAATCAAGCATTAAACTTGGTATGAATTATCTGATTGACTTTGACGTGGAGAACAGCATCGCCTCAGTTTTAGGATTTACTAAAAGAAAATTAAATTCCAATTCCGAATACGAGTCTGATCATATTGCTAAAATTTTAAGCTGCAACACCATCAGAATTGTTAACAACGTTATCGGATCATCCTACATTAATGGAACCCAACTCAATTGCATCTACTCCTTTTACCCGAATGTTAACCCTGGTTACAAAATCATCGAAAGACTTATGCATTTAATTTATCTTCCTGTTAAGCTTCTTGAAATTTCAACCATGGTTACTCGCATCATTGATCAAAATGGAGATTTGATCGATTTTCGCGGTGAGGACATCACGATTCGTTATCACATTCGAGAAGTGAAATAAATAAATCAAAACATCAAACTCAACATTTCAAAAGGACAAGCTGACAAAATTAAAAAAGCCATTCAAGACAAAACTGCTGCTAGCATAAAACTCACTCATCAAGACTTGAACGGCGAACATGTTCTTGCTGTCACTAGCACACAACTCAACCAAATTAGAAAAGCCTACGAAGCTGGAAAAGGTGTCACGCTTAAACTCAGCAAAAAACAACTCATGCACAACGCAAAAGTAGAAGGAGGATTCATCGGTGCCCTTTTCCCTTTATTAGGAACGCTTGCCTCTCGTGCAGCTCCAGTACTTGCAAAAGGTTTATTAGGTGGACTTGCTTCATCTTCTGGCTCTGCTATGGTTGATTCTATCGCTGGACGAGGTGTTAATCATACAAGCTCAGCTAATAAACCCAAAACATTTTACTTGAGCAAAGATGGAAAAGGTATAAAAATAACCAAATTTGGCTCTGGCTTATTCTTAAAACCTTGGATTGGAAATACTCAAGGCGATGGACTCTTTGTTAAAACTGGAAAAAGACTCTTTGTTAAAACTGGAAAAAGACTCTTTGTTAAAACTGGAAAAGGACAAATAATAGGAGGATTCATTGGTGCTCTACTCCCCTTGCTCGGTACGCTTGCAAGCACTCTTATTTCTGGTTCTGGTTTACTTCTCGGTCCTAATTCACCTTTTAATAGCATACCCATTTTAGGCTCCATTCTCTAATTTAAACTTTTTAACAAATTTAAAAAATGATCAACGTTGAAGGAATTGTTTTACCCAACGAAGCCCTAACCAACTTTCAACTAATAAAGGCTGCTAAACAGTTAAAATTAAAAAACTTTAGAGGTGTTCTTGTAAGAGACGAGTTACCGAAAAAACCAAGAAGTAAAGAATGTGGCATTGCAAACACTGGTGACTCAAGCACTGGAGGATTTCATTGGGTGTGCTGGTACAAAGACGGCGATAAGAAATACAGCTTTGATTCATACGCACAGCCTCCTCTTGTCGAACTGGTTGACTATTTAAAAAGTCCAGTTCATTATAATTGCGAAAGGGTTCAGTTTGGTAATACCTCTTATTGCGGTCACTTGTGCCTTTACGTCCTAAAAAAAATTGAATGAAGGTCTTGACTTTCAAAGCATTATTAACACCTTGTGGTAAAAATCACTTGTGATTTCCACGGTTTCAAAGAAACTAACATTCTTAAAAATAAAGTTTTTAAGAATAACAAACCAACAAACTAACAACAAACTAACAACAAAAACCACTCCTGAACCCAGGCAAAAATGGATAAACATGAAAGCAGGCAGGCATCTTGGCCATTGGTCACTACAAAGAAAAAATCAAGAACATAAAAAATGTAAAGGAGTCAAAAAGAACGTGGTTAAAAATCACCTCACTCATCAAGACTACTACCATTGCTTAAAGGATAAGAATGAACATCTTGCAACCATGAACGTTTTCCGATCCCATCTTCATGACGTCTACACTGAAGAAATTAACAAAGTCGCACTCAGCGCTAACGACGACAAAAGAATTATCTTAGATGACCGAATTCACACACTAGCCATCGGTCACTACACAACAAGGGGCGGTTAATCAAGTCTTTGGCTAAGACAACATCTTTAGACATCTTCGGTATACAAATAACATGATTATTTTTATACTTCTTCATGCCTCAAAACATGACATCCTTAAGTTTATCTCCAAAAACACGTTCACTCACGCATCAATTTTAGCATCCTTAAGTATGGAAAAGTATCAATGGCTCAGAACCCGCTTTTCCTTATATATTGCGAATAATGTTTGCACAAGACATTTTATATATATATATAAATATATATATATATATATATATATATATATATATATATATATATATATATATATATATATATATATATATATATATATATATATATATATATATACATAGGCGCCGAGTTCACGGGGGCAACAGGGGCAGTGATCTCCCTGGAAATTTATACTAATAATATACTATCACAGATTATCATAAGGGCGAGAGTATCTATTCGCCCCCGTAATAATCCGTGATTATATATTAGTAGTATAAATTTCTGGGGGGGGGGGGCCACTGCCCCTGTTGCCCCCGTGAACTTGGCGCCTATGTATATATATATATATATATGTACACACACTAAACCTAAACAGTGTACAAATAAAACAACAGACAATTGTACAAACAAAAAAACAAACAGATGTACAAACAAAACAACAAACAGTTGAACCTTTTTCTATAATTATATTAAACATTGGATCACAATTTAAAGTTACATCTTAAACATTAAAATATTCCTCAATAATACGGACAAATAAACAAGGAATATCTAAAAGCGACGTTTACTTTGCAGCACACGGAATTGAAGCAATTGTGACAACCATCCCAATATATTTTGTGACAACCATCCCAATATATTTTGTGACAAGCAACCCCTTCTATGTAAGTTGCAAGACACCTGTAAATTTACCTAAAAGCGTGTGAATTTCATGAGAATTTTTTGTGGATTAAGTTACTCAAATGAATAAAAAACTTTAAAAATGTACATTCAAAGCACAATAAAATAATTTTTGTTTGATAAGAAAAAATTTCTAAGAGAGCAAAATTTAACATTTTCATGTCAAAAACCAATAAAAACAATTAGCTTGTTTTCTACACGCTAAAAAGAGCTGAAAATTACAGTGAAAATGTTTTTTTTATATAACATTTTGATTGTATGATTTTAAAGTTCTAAACCTTATCCACATTTCCTGTAATAAATTTTGTGACAACCAAACCCGCGGGACAACCAACCCCGCTCTCCCCTAAATAAAATGCTTTAACTTAGGGGAGAGCGGGGTTGGTTGAGAGTAGATTAACAACTAACAGCTATTAACTAAAAATATTTTTTTTTGTTTCAAAAATTTGTTACTAAAAATAAATTTTTAAGAGTATTAAGTTTAAAAAAAATTTAAGCTTGCTAACAACTCAAAGATAAAGAATACAAAAGTTACATCAAACAACAGGTGTTATTTTATAGTAGTAAAATATCTTTTTTGTTCTCATTCTATATTTTCTTAGCTTTATTAGGTCAGTGTAAAATACTTTTCCAATCAAATTTTTTTTTGTACCTGTACGATGTAAACTTTGATCTACGGGCCTAAATCAGTAGATTATATATATATATTTATAACATATAATACGTTAAACTGATCATATAAAAGGACAATTTTCATACGAGAACAAAAAATCTGCTATAAAACTCCTAATTTAATTTTCGGTAATATTAGAAAGAACTAGTAAGCCTTTGATGGTAAACTTTGATGGTAGAGGTTGTATCATATTGAAAAAACTCAGTTCTGATCTGCAAAACAAGTTAACATCAGGAAGGGCATATGGTTCTAATAAAATGCTCCAACTGCCATAATGTCATACTTGCTTCTTTAAACATGACATTAATCTTCAATAATGACATTTTTAGGTTAGAAGATGACATTATGGAAAACTGTCAATAGCACACACACCTATAGTTCATTTCATATATATATAAGATATATGTGTATTTAATATAGTGCATATAATATATATATAAGATATTGTGTGTATATAATTCTGTGTGCATTTTATATATATATATATATATATATATATATATATATATATATATATATATATATATATATATATATATATATATACGGTAGCGTGCAAAAGTTTATAAACAGCAAAATATTTCAAGTTTTTTTGTCATAACTTTTTGACTTTTGACTGAAAAGTAATGAAATGATTAACAATTGTTCCTATAATGTGATTATGTTATACATTTTATTCAAAAAAATGATAACTTGTAAAGGAAGGAAGAAATTCAAATTTTATTGAAAACATAACCGTGCGAAAGTTTATAAACAACTCCATACCCCATTAAGAAAATTAAAATTTCATTAAGAAAAATGTATTTATGTTAAAATTAATTTACTGGATATAATATTTAACTTAAATTGAATTTAAAAAATGATGGGAAAATCTAAGAAATTGTCAAGAGAAATGAAAAATTTAATAAAACGTGCTGTAGAGAAGAACTTTCCTTATAAACAAATTTCTGAGCTTTTTGATGTGACTGCATCAACAATTAGCGTACTTAATAAGAGATATAGACACCAAAAGACACTTAAAAACAAGCATCGTCCAGGCAGGCCAAAGATATTACAGAACATCAAGAAAATTAAAACAAGATCCCCGCGGAAGTGTTGTCAAAATAATTATCATTCTAAGCAAGAATTGTGTTGTTACGTGCAGCGTAGATATCACAAAACGTTGCCAGCATCAGCATAGCTTGTTTGGTCATTGTCCTGTCAAGAAACCACTGATACTGTTAAATAATCGCTCAGCCCAAATAAAAGTTACAAAGGATCATTTGCATTGACTTCAAAAGAATGGTCAAAAATCTTATTCAGTGATGAAGCAACGTTATGTAAGTTTGAGAGAAATGGTATCAAGTACATGAGATGTCTGAAAGATTAAAGATTTGCTTCTAAGTATCAAATGCCAACAGTTAAACATGGTGGTTACAATATAATGGTTTGGGGATCTTTCAGTCGTTATTCTATTGGCCCACTTCATCGCATCAAAGGCATAATGGATCAAAATGAATATTTAGATATAATCAAGAATGCTATGCTGCCACATGGAAAGGACAAAACGTCTCGTGGTTGGATTTTCCAGCAAAACAACAATTTAAAACACCGTGCAAATTCTATCGAAAGTTGTTTTAATTTGAAAAAAATTTTCTAAGTCGGATTGGCCTTTTCAAAACCCAGATTAAAATCCAACTGAACATCCTTGGGAATATTTTGATCGTCAATTGAAAAGCGAAAAACCGACCAATAAAAATAATTTATCCCAGGTGCTTTCGGATTGTTGGGTAAATATCCCCATATATGTTCTGATCAACTTAGTTGACTCTATGCCTTGTTGTTGCAAAGCAATGTAAAAATCTAGAGGCTATCTAACAAAGTACTAATGTACTGAGATGAAAAATTGTGGAGGAATTAGAAAAGATATCTTTTTTGTGAATTTCTTCATTTCTTTATAAACTTTTTCACAATTATGATTTCAATAAAATTTGAACTTCTCCCTTCCGTTACAAGTTATAGTTTTTGAGTAATTTATTGTACGTAATTATATTATATGAAAAACTGTTGAAAATTTCGTTGATTTTCAGTAAAAAGACAAAAAGTTATGACAAAAAAATTTGAAAGTTTGTAAACTTTTGCACGCTACTGCATATACACTGTTCTCCAAAACATTAGCAACCAAATAAAATTTAAAAAAATTTCTACTTTGATTACTTATAATAGCAATTTTCTTTTTTTAATCACGCTTTAAATGAAAAAAATAGTTAATGTTACATATGAGAAAAAAGATTTTAACATAATAAGACTACTTAAAAAAAAATAAACGTGAATTTTTGTTTGAATTGGTATTTTAACGCAAAAACGTGGTCCTCCAAAACATTAGCAACTTTTTTAAAACTACCCTAAAAAATGTTAACATCAATAGTTAATGGCATATCCTTTACTTTTTAGGATCAAGGAACATCTTCTCGGCATAGACTTTACGAGTTTATTAACTTTATCTTGTGTAATCTCATTCCATGTGGTTTCAATAGCTTTACATAGCTCATCGACGTTTTTGAAGGGTCCTTTGTGTTTTAGGGAGAGTTCAACTTGGTACCATAAATTTTCAATTGGATTGAGATCAGGTGATTGAGCTAGCCATTTGATTACTTTAATTTGATTTGTTTCAAACCATTCTTTAACGAGTTTAGAGGTGTGTTTGGGGTCGTTGTCTTGTTGAAATGTCCATAAAAGAGGCATGCTATTATCAGTATGAGGAACCACTTTTTCCTTGAGAATATCACGATAAACATACTGATCCATAATATATATAGTCAAAAGGCGGTTCCAGGACATCGACCCCTTCCCATACTTAAGGATGCATAAAAAATGGTGAACACTTCATATCATGTTCTTGGACAAAACCAATACTTAAGAGTCGTCTTTAAAAATCAAGAAGAAGTATAAAAATAATCATGTTATTTCTATACCAGTTCTTCAAGATGCCTGTTCTTCTTTATTGCCTTGTTTTGTAATGTCCCATGGCCAAGGTGTGAATTCCGTCTTCTAAGATGAATCTTTTGTCGTCGTTAGCGCTGAGTGCTACTTTGTTGATTTCTTCGGTGTAGACATCGTGATGACGTGATCGGAAGACGTTCATGCTGGTGAGTTTTTCTCGTTTAGTCATTAAGCAGTCGTAGTAGTCTTGATGAGTGATGTGATTTTTAACAATGCACTTCTTAACACCTTTGCATTTTTTATGTTCTTGATCATCTATTTCTTCAGGGATGTAGTAAGAGTAGAGTTTATGTCGAAGACCAACAAACTGCGTGATTTGCTTTCCACCGGTTTCATCTTTGAACTTGCCAATGATCTTTTTATTTTCTCCTACTTTGAATCCAACGTTTTGAATGGTAGGATGATCTTTAGGAAAGTCGCTCGTGTCAAATTTTTCAAGTACGTCATCAGCAATGTCTTGATAAAAATCATCCGTTTTGATTTCGTAAATGAGCGAGTCAGTATCAGTCATGAGTAGTTTTGCACGATCGTCGTATTTAGGCTTGATGTAGTCATAGTGGTGTTCAAACATGAGTGTTTTGCTGATGTCAAGGATGCTCATTCCCAAGTAAACGGGTTTGTCGTAAAAGCATTGTGTTTTCTTCATATGAATTGCGATGAGTTTTTCATCAAAAATGGTGTATCGATCATATCGAGGGCTTTTGGATAATTTTAAGGCTTCTTTTCTTGTGGTGACCAGTTTAATATCGACATGCTTTAGAATATTCTCCATGGTTTTTCCAAACACGGAGTCATCCATTTGAATGCTCTAACGGGAAGAGGTTTGCTCATTGCCCAACCATAAAGATTATTAGCGTCTAAGTACTGAATGAATTTGGATGGTTGTGAAGGATCATAGTTTTTCATGTATTTGTTATTAGCGTTTCCAAGTCGGTTTGAGATCATGCATATTCCACCGCGTATCCCTCTTTGAACCATGAGAAGCATATCAATATCGGTTATTAAGTCCAATTTAATTTTAGTTTCTTTTAACATAGCGTCCCAAGCCAAACCAGGAGAGGTGTAATACCAAAGAGGGTCTAGACCGTAATTTTCTATGCAAGTGTCTCTGAAATTTTCAAAGACATCAGCTAAAATGAGCACGTCTGAGATGTTGTACAGCTCGTGGTAATCTTTAAACGTTTCACATCCAAATACCTTCCAAACGTTTTGAGCATGTGTATAGTCTTCATCGCTGATGTGTTTATCGTCTAGTTTAGAGTAAAAGGCTTCAATAGGAGGCAATTGCGTTTCAGAGAATTTTTCAATGGAGTCCACCCATTCGTAAGGGTAAATGCCTTTTCTTAATAGCAAATCTCGTTTTGCTCCGCTGTGGAATGAATTTAAGTTTTTGCACATGATGTCTCCTTTTTTAGATCTTCTATGAGCGCAATCTTCACAATTGTCTTTACATTTGCATTTTTTACCTTTCTTAACCATACAGTCCTTTTTGCATGTTTTTGGATCTAATTTTGAGCACTCCTCACACAAATCTTTAACAAGGTTGTCAGTTAAATCTTTTAAAGGGCTTGACATGAACCTGTGGCTGTCAACGAACCGTAAATCTCTATACACTATTTTTGGTTTACCTTTCTTATCAATAGAATCTCTCACTTTGATGCTTTTTGTGAAGCTGATGTATTTTTCTTCATTGTTGGGTATACAAGTGATCTTTCCTTTTTTTCCACCTAATCTCTTGATGAACAAATGGCTGTCATAGCCAGACAAGTTATGAAAGACAACGGGAATAAATTTTGGAAGTTTATAATCCAAGTTGCATCTGTTATGAGCAGCACCACGGTACTTTCCAGTCAAATGGCAGTGATCCCATACTTTATCACCGTTAAGATCTTTTTTGCAAATATGACATTGGGTGGCAGCCTCAAAATTCTTTTTATCCTTATCAGTCTCTATTCTCTTATTTTTCCATTGTTTTTGTAGTAAATCGCTATCGTTCAAAATCTTTATAAAGTTAGCTTCAAGCATGGTAACAAATTTTTGAGCCACGTCGTCATCGTCGCTTTCAGCTGTGTACGTTTCAAGCTTTCCCTTGTAAATGGTCTCGTCGTAGTATTTGATATAATAGACGATGGAGCTTGGAACATGCTTTTGACATTTTTTGGTATATGACTCTTTATTATTATACTCAGTGTTGTCATCGATAGGTTTGATGAAACTTTCAAAGTCGGCATAGACGCAGTACGGAACTCTCATACTATTGTTGTAGTTTTTAAACTCAAGGTTCGACCCTTCTTTTGGAAGATCGATTCTCATAGGCGCGTTATCATAGCAGTATTTTCGATGAATTTGGAGCTTTTCTTCTTGGTCATAGCCATACATGCACCTGCAAAAATATTGTTTGTGTTGATTCTTTGATGCTGAAGAACGAGCAAACCGACTGAAATTTTTAATGAGGCAATAATGGCTGTTTTCTTCGTTTGAAATATACAACAAATCAACACAGTGCTTTCGATCATGAAATTCGGATATTTGCATAGGTTGAGGTTTATTCATTTCGTAGTGAAAGACGTTCACGCTGATGTCAGGATTATTTTTCTCAAACTTTTCGACTTGAGTCACCTTTAAAGGAAACTCCATTCCTTCCCAATTCAGCTCTTCTGATTTTAGAATCAAGTCATCATCAATTCGTTCGTTATGCGTATTTTTCATGTTAAGCGCTCTGGTGACGCACCACTTGAAACATTGATCGTCATCGTTTTTCATGTTGATGATGGCATTTTTGCCTTTTAGCTTTTTAGACAGCCCCATGTAGGAAGAACCCTTGAAAGGTTCATAATCGATAAATCCGATATCCATTTTTAAAATCTTAGACAAGACGCAATTGGATCCCATCTTGTTGTAATTAGCGCTTCGCTCCAAGATTTTTTCTTCCATTTGACTCACAACCGTTCTTACATCTGTACCCTCCAATAATCTTTTCGTGTTAGATGAAAAGTGAGCCATCTGAGTAGTCTCTTCACCTGTTAAGATGCTTACGCGAGTCATTTCACAGATTAAAACAATTCTTACCTTTGTGTTTCTTTCTCCTTCCATGGTTTGAATGACCGACTCTCTTACCAAATTAAAAAAGGATGCAAGGTCTTGGTATCGAGAAGAAGGTGTGTAAGAAAATAGTCTAGCAGCACGCTCTGCAGAATGTTCATTCAACTTGAATTCTATTTTATAAGGTTTTGACACTGGCTGTTTATACACTGTTTTTAATACAAGTGACTTGATAGACTTTACCTTTTCATTGATTTGTTCCACTGATTCGTTTACCTTCTTCTTGACTACTTCAGGAACGTAAGGATCTATCCATTCTTTAATATCATTAAACTTATTTGCAACATAGGACGTCACACTTTTTGCAGCTGCCGTCAGACTTGAAAATAAAGGTCTTGGAGCAGGATCCGGTCTAGGTGTAATAACGTTTGTTGAATCGATAACCGGTGTGTTAAGAATAGAGGGTTCATCACCTGTCACCCGATTTTGCAAGAGAGTAGAAGGTTCGAATGAAATCAAGTCGTCAGTCCTTGGTCTTGGAGCAGGTACAGGTCTCACAACAACTGGACGAGGAGCAGGTACAGGTCTTTCAGAACCAACAACAAACCTTACTTTTGTCGGCTTTATTGAAACTTTTGTCGGTTTTACAGAAACTTTTACAGGTGGTTTAACAAACCTAACCACGGTAGACCTTTCATTAACAGACAACGGTCTTGCCTCAGTCGTTCGTCTACGAAGAGCAGCAGGAGCAGAGAGAGCTCTAGGAGGAGCAGCAGGATGTAAAGACATTATAAGTTCATCCTTTCTCATTTTATAATACCCTTTTATCTTTTGCCTTTTAGCAATTTCTTTTAATTCTTTCACCGTTTTGTTTTCCATTTTAATAACACAAGATTTTTTTATTTATATCATTTTAAAATTTTTAAATTCAATATATATAAGAATTTAAAAACTTCTCGCGCTAAAAATCTCATACTTGTATCCATCCACTACTTTTCCATTTCGACTTTCAAAGTACTGCCAGCCATGTCCCGTCTTTTTGTTCGATTCATAAGCAGACTTGTATTCTACCACCTCACCAGTATCAACATGAGTTATTCTCAAACCTAAAGGATTATTTCTAATTAAACCAAGTCTCGCATATTTAGGATCAAGAGGTTTCTTTTCTTTTTTCTCATATTTTCTAGGTCTTCCCACAGGTCTCACCTCTTTCGAGTTTTCCAAAAATGTATCTTTACTAATCAGATTGTTTTCAACCGCAAGCATCATGAGCGACATTTTATTGTCAGACGTTTTGGAAACACCATTTTCTTTCAGTAATTTTTTCAAAAGCTTTCTTGTATAAGCCATCTTTTATTTTGCAAAGATTTTATTTAAATCAAATTCGATTTTTTCATTTCTGACATCCAAAGGATTCTAAAAATTCAAAGCATTTCCATGGATACAAAGTATCCTAAAGTTTTCATACACAATGTCTTTGGAACCGAGTGAATGATTTAAAATCGCGCTTTTTAATTCTCCAGAAATCTTTTTTTTCTCCTCGAAATCGCAATCCAAATCAAGCACATACTTGTCAATCATTCTTAGCTTTTCTTCTTTAGACAAACCTTTCCAAGTACTGAGTAGCTCTTTGATTTTCTTTTCCATTCGTGAATATTCCGTTTCACCACTCCATACAAGTCTGTAAAGCTTGTCTCTCTCTTCATCACTGTACTCTTTTGGAATATTAAAATCTCCGTTTTCAGTGACGTAAACAGATTCGCGAAAAAAACCTGATTTTCCAAAAGCAAGAAGCTCAAGATGTCTTTTTTTATTTGCGTCAGTCTCTTTGATACTACATTCTAGAAAAAACGGGAAAAACTGTTTCATTTTATTCTTCTTGTAACCGATTTAGTTCCTTTTTCGGTCTACCCACAGGTCTCTCTTCCTTCACGTCTTTAATCCATTCGTTTTTATCAATCAAGTTGTTTTCAACCGCAAGCATCATGAGCGACATTTTATTGTTTGACGTTTTAGAAATTCCGTTTTCTTTCAGTAATTTTTTCAAATCCTTTTTCGTATATCTCATTTTTTTTATTCAAAAAAAATATTATTTTGAAGGGTATCAATAAATTCAAAGAATTCATGTGAATCGGATTTTAATAAACAATATTCATTCTGCTTCCATCTGATTTAAGTCTAAGCAATTTATCGGAAATGAGGACAGCAAAGGCTTGAGTGTTTGCAGGAACGTTTGCGTTAAATGTAGCTTTTATTTGCACATCTATCACTGAAGTTTTTAACCTCTCAGCCTGCTTGCTTACATCGAAAAAAAAAAGAGGACAAATGAATCTATAATTCAAGGCAGTCAAATTAGGCTGAGATATAATTTCGTTAACTCCATAAAGTCTATTGTCGAACTTAGATGCGTCTCTATAAGCTCTTGAGTATTTGTTGTTATTAAAGTCTAAATTGTAATCAACAGCAGGATACCTTTCACTGTTTAAGGTGACATACATGTTTTTCAAGTCGCAGTGATCAAAGACTGAAGGATTTAGTTCTTGACTTCCAGATTTATTGGTTTGGAATCCAACAATGACATACCTCGGTCTTTCACTAGCAGATCTTGCGCTTAACCTCTAACTAAAGTTGTTTGATACAGGAACAGCGATGGTATCACATTGTCTAGATCTGAACGAAAATGGTACATCTACTTTTGACTCAATGATTTTGTAAAGATTGTTGCTAGTTACGACAGAGGGTGTGACATGAGGCATAAACAAAGACAATTTAGTCAAATCCACTTTTCCTGCAGCTGTTGCAGCTGCTCTAAAAATAGCGTCACTATCGCCCTTTCTCACAAGAGCAAGTGTATGCTTAAATCCATAGAGCACTTTATCGTAATCGTCGCAAAATCCAAAAATGTGTTTTAAAGGAATGCAGAACGAAAACGTTCCTTTTTCTTCACTTTGTGTAATGATGTAATTTTTTCTTTGCTTAAATCCTGTGTTGTTGACAAGATCTGCTAAAGCTGTTGTGTCTCTCTGCCACAGCTGGTTCATACCCTCTGAAATTTGAAACTCTACTGGATATTTGAGGTACCCAAGCATGGTGGTAGCTTGCCCTGGCTCGTAAATGGTCTCCACCTCTTGATTCGACAACTGATAAGAAATCTGACTGAACATGTGCATGATACCGTTGTTGACCAAAGCAACGACGTCTGCATCAGCGTAGGAAGTTCCATCCGCTTTTAAAAGTCTTCCTTCAACCAAAATGTACGCCTCAGATGGAAGCGTGAACAAATCTTGCTGCTCAATATTGATTCTTATTTCTCCATCCACGTTTAGATTCTTATTCACTGGTTCATATTCATGAAACTCAAATCTCTCAATTTCTTCATCAACAATAATCTCTTCTGTAAAATTTAAAACATCGGAATTTGCCATTTTTATACATCAAAGAAAAAAAATTTAACTCATGCCATCAAAAGCCCATTTCCCTTTTTTAGATTCACTTGTGAAATTTTTACCAGGTCTTGTATTCTAACCGCATTGTTCTTCGACAATCCTGATCCAAACATAGAATATTCATCTATAATTGGTGCTGCTCTGTTAACAATGCTTGAAATAATTTCTTTGCTTTTAAGGCTGAGATCATTCTTTGCAGCTTCATGTGGTTTTGGAGTTCCAGTCTTGGAATACAATTTCTCAATGGTCTTTTTACCTTTGTCAATAGCCACATCTCTAGCAGTGGAAATGGCTGTGGAAGCTAGCTCTTTTCCTGCGGATTTAGTAGCCATGATTGCTTCTCTTCCCAGTTCGGTTTTTGCAATTTTATTAGCCAAAGTAGATGCTGCTCTTGAAGCGCTTGAAGCTGCTGCTCTTCTCAAGAAATTCTTAAGCGTGTCAATTATCCCACTTCCACCCACAATATGCTTCTTAACATATCTATTTCTATAAACGATCATTTTTATTTCCATAGATTTTTATTTCATATTGATATACGCGATCATAGCCTTGTACTCGTCTTTATTAATCCTATTCTGTCTCAACAGCTCATCGCAAATGGAAACAGCCACATTTCTCGACTCTTTATTTCCAGCATGCCATGCAGCGATACTCAAGTTGAGCTTTTCCACAAGAGCATTTGGATCGCTCGGAAGAATAATGACGCCATGACCTTTTTTGCCATTTTTATTCATCATGAATTCTTTCCAAATAGGTTTTATAATTTGTCGGTATTTTTCAGATCTAGAAGCTTTTGGTTTGTTTGAATTTGCATCAGATTCCATTGCATGCGTTTCAACCAGTATTTTTTCATAATTTTTAAGGTCGTCATCAGTGTACTTGGTTATATCAGGCTTGGATCTTGAGATCAGCTCCCAAAGTCCTATTGTTCCATTATACTTTTCTCCATCAATAATGACGTCGTTTTCATCGATGGTTACTTCTTCTTTACCGATATACAATTTTCCACCTTTTGCATGAATTCCAAAAACTCTATCGCATAATTCTTTTTTCGATGCATATCTAGCCATGTAGTAACTCGCAATACCTCCTAAATTCATTCATTTAATTGACGACGGCTCGCTTTCTGGATAAGTCAAAGCCATTGGAGTGTTTTCAGCCTCTCTGTATGCGATGTTCTTTAGTTCGTTTTGCATCTTTTCATTGCTTTCAATCAGAGGCTTGTAAAGCTTGCTCAAATCAGTCTGAAGATTAGCATCATAAATATTTTCATTCAAACTATCTTGATAGATTCTTTTTCTTCTTTCAACAAATTCTCTCACAATTTCATCTCTCTTGTTAGGGTCTAGTATTTTAAAAAAGGACATTTTTTAAAACACAAGAAAAAAACTTAAGCACAGACAAGTTTGTGTTTTAAGTTAATTTTTTTTTAGATTATTTAATTTTTCTTAGATTCTTTAGATCAATGGAAATCTACGATTTCTTAGATTCTTTAGATCAATGGAAATCTACGATTTCTTAGATTCTTTAGATCAATGGAAATCTACGATTTCTTAGATTCTTTAGATCAATGGAAATCATGATGATTTTTTAAACATATTGTTGAACGCTTTTATCGCGTCTTCTCTTCCTTTTTGGATTAACGACTCTTTGGTTACCTCGTCAATGTTGATTTTTGTTTTAGTTCTTATTTCTTTCTTCAAGCTCTTAAATTTTTGAAGCTCGTCTAAAATCAATTCATACTCTGAATCTCTCACAACGTTGTCTACTAAAGCCTTTGAAATGTGACTGTTGATGGTGTTCAATTTCGACTCGGCCACCACTTTGATCTTTTCATACTTCTCCGCTTTTAATGCTAGTTTTTTATTCACTTGTCCTCCTACAATGGATAAAAACCCCATTCCAATAGCCACACCTTCAAAAGCAATCGCAACAGGGGCAGCAGCGATGGTGCTCAAAGTTCCAATTCCAACAACTGCAAGTGCAACACCACCTGCTTGCAACGTAGTGTCTACAAAAGAAATGATTCTGAAAGCGCGATGGTACTTTTTGCTCAAATGTACTCTCTTTTTCCTCTCGTTGTCCATCTCTTTTTGGATTTCGCTTATTTTCTGAAGACGGTAACTATGTCCTTCATCTGCAGGAGCTGTTGGAAGAACTGGATAAAGTTTAGATTTAGCATCGTAATTGTATTCCATTTTATATTAAACGAAAAAAAATATTTTTTCACTCATTAATGAAATTGACAAAGCATAAACTTTCCCCTTTTTTAATAATGACATCTGACTTGCTGTTATTGTAAATCTCCATGATTACATTATCCACCGACTCTGATAGTATGATGCTGTGACTGAAATAATCCAGTTTTGATTTTAGGCTTTCCCTCAAATTCACTAAAGCTAATCCGCTTTTAAGTTTTATTCCAAACATAAAAATTATTTTCTGATGACTCAGTTTATTTAATGTGATGTCTTTTTGAGCAAATATTTCATATCTAGTTCCTACTTTTGAGGGAGGATGCTTCAAATACATGTCGAAAAAAAGAAATGATTTATTACACGTCTTTCGATCATAATAAAAAAATTTTTTATATTGAGTCTCCATTTTTTTATTACAAAAAAAAATATTTTTTATGTATCATTTTATTCCATCTTGAATTTTCAATTCTTCAAAAAGAATTAAAAATCTGTTTAAGCAGCAGAAGAACACACTCTATATTTATCCTTATGAAAACCTTTACGCAATGCTTCAATCTTTAATCTATTTTTTTTCTCCTCCTCATCAATGTATTCTACGCTTTCATCTTCGCTTTCATCATCTTCGATGTAAATGGTGTAGCTGTTTGCTCTCGTTTCATAGCTTTCATCACGCAGATCTTCTAACCATTCATTATATAAAAAATCCTCATATTCATTTTGTTCTTCAATACTCATCGCATTGTAATCTAAATATACAGGGTCATTCATCGCAGATTCATTGTAATGCAAATCTTCAGGATCAACATCTTCAGGATCATCATCTTCAGATTCTTCTGAACTATCATCTTCTGAACTAGACCAACTAAATATATTAGCTTCCTCTAAAACATTAACATCTTCTTCTTCGCTTTCATCATCTTCGATGTAAATGGTGCAGCTGTTTGCTCTCGTTTCATAGCTTTCATCACGCTGATCTTCTAACCATTCATTATATAAAAAATCCTCATATTCATCTTGTTCTGTATTACTCATTGTTATTTTTTATATAATAAGAAATTTATTTAACTCAAAATCAAAAATTTTTTTCATCTGTGGAATTTCACTTGTGAAATTTTTAAGCGTAATAATAGGCTTGTCCAAGAAGAAGGTAAAAGCTTCCAGATTGACCAACTTGTGCATCACCAGAGTTGAGCGTGACGACGAGTCTTCTACCAGCTGCGACAGTAGGCATGGAGTCAGCTTCTCCGAAATTTCTGTAAAAGGAGATGGTGGTTGTAGAACCGATGGATGAAGTGGATTGATACAAAAGTCCTGTTGATTTGTTGTTGAACGAGGTTAAGTTTGTCCCGTTCCACGACGACAAATAAAAATCTTCCAGTCCAGAGGAGGAAAAGAAGCATGTGCTGTCACCGTCGTAACCGGGAAAATACGTGTAATTGTTGGTGTTGTACGGTGTCCAAGGAGTGAGAACGGTACCGTTACCTGGAGGTAAATTTTCGTCGTACATTCTAACTCTCGACTCCCACCAGTTTCCAGAAGCGCCGATGATGTGCATCCTGATGTATTTCAACGAGACGCCATTTCCTTTTCCGTTGGTGTTCAGCAAAACGTATTCGCTTCCGTAAGTGGTGCTCAAATATCGAAACGTCCTGCAGTACAGCTTGAAAAGAGGGATGGTCGCAGGAATAGAAGCAAGTGTGGAAATGAACGGTTGAATCCAATACGTGATGGCTGTAGCATTTCTGTTCACCAGTTGAATAGATAGGTCGTTTCTGAAAGGCATATCCAACGTGAAATATCCTCCCAAGGAAGTGGTGTTAAACATGTTGCAACCTTGCAAAGAATTGGCGTAAAAAGCTCCTCCCAAAGGAGAAAAAAGCAAATCAGTAGCAAGTCCTGTTTGATCCACACCGATTCCGTCAGTCACCTCAATGTAGTTCCCCACATTGATTTCTCCGTCAGTGAAGATTCGAATGAAAACTTGTCCAGGAATATTCGTACCAGAGGTGCTGTATAAAGCCAGCCACAATCTTCTCAGCACTCCTGATTTTCCGGAAAACGCAAACACAGGAGAAGTCGTTAATGCTGCAACGGTCTGAGACTTGAATCCCAAACTGGTGAAGCTAGAGCTTGGAACGACACTGGTCAAACTCGACTTTTGCAACAACAAGTCCACATAATTTTTTGTCGTCCCATCTTGTGCGTTGGTTGGATCGAGCACGTTAATTAATTTGTGCGAGTTCAAATCCAAATCTGTAGTTCCACCTGACGCATGCGTGTCTACATAATTTTTCGTAGCTGAATCTGAAGCTGATGTAGGTTCAGCTAAATTAGTCAGTTTATGAGCTGTCATGTTAATGTCTACGTAAGAAATAGTATTGTAAGAGACTTTGGTGTCTACATACCCTTTTGTCGCTGCGTCTTTTAAATTGGTAGGATCGCTCACATTAATCAACTTGTGAGAGTTCATGTCGATGATTTCCGTGATTGTACTGGATCCGTCGGTTTTAACACACAGACTCGAGCTGACGTCCACGTAATTTTTTGTGGCGGCGTCGTGAAGATTGGTCGGTTCATTCAAGTTGATCGCCTTGTGAAAATTTAAATCCAAATCTGTAGTTCCCACTACAGCACCACCTGAAGCATGCGTATCCACGTAATTTTTAGTAGCAGCATCGTGTGCGTTGGTGGGTTCACCCATATTGATGATTTTATGAGAGTTGAAATCTAAATCTGCAGTGATGGTACTGTTTCCATCTGTTCTGACATAGAGATCACCTGTTATGGTTGTTGATGAGGAAGGATCATAAAAATACCTTCCCAATTCAGTTCTTCCAAATTTGTCAATCATTTTATATAGACACGACTTTTTTTTCACCAAAGTGTGTTAACAACGCTTTGAAAGTCATCCCCTTCATTCAATTTTTTCAAGACGTAAAGACACAAGTGACCACAATAAGACGTATCACCAAATTGCACTCTTTCACTGTTGTAAAAGATAGGACTTTTCAAGTAGTCTACGAGCTCTACAATAGGAGGCTGAGCATAAGAGTCAAAGCTGTATTTTTTATCCCCATCTTTATACCAACACACCCAAAGAAATCCATCTGTACTAGAATCTCCCGTGTTGACAATACCACATTCTTTTTTTCTTGGCTTTTTTAGCAATTCATCCCTCACAAACACACCTCTAAAGTTTTTAATTTTGAGCTTTTTCACAGCATCTATTAATTGAAAGTTGGTAAGAGGTTTGTTCGGTAGTACAATTCCTTCAACGTTGATCATTTTTTAAAATTCAGAAAAATTTTAAAAAATTCGAAGAATTCCATAGAGTTTACATTTCATCTTCCGATTCTTTCACCTCTAAATTCAAGTCTTCACACATCATGATGCTATTAGAAAAAGTTGCATTTTTTACGATGACTGCTTCGACCAGTTTAACTTGAATAGACACAATCGAAGGACCAATATACACCCCCTCAATTCTAAGTCCTCCAATGGCATAACATCTTTGATTGAGAAAATCATGTCCAGAAGATCTGACCAAATTTTTATTAATACGTTCCCCTTTGACTCCATTTTGTATATCAAGATCTGTTTTCTTTCTATGAAATACAGAAGTAATTAACACTTCGTCTTTCTCATTTTTATTTATAAACATTTTAGCATAAAACACAGGAGCTGCTTCAGGATGATCTGGTTTATATTTTAAAATACTCAATTCGTTTGAATTAATTTGCTTTTTTCTTCCCCCTTTTTTAAGTTTGGCTGTCAATTTATCCACTTCACCTCTAATAAACAAAGTAATCTTTTCCATTGTGCTAATAAACTTTTCTTCTTGTTCTGTCTTTCCCTTTTTAGCATCAAAGCAAACGAAGGACATGGAATAGCCATTCAGTTTTTGTGTTGCCGGATCTTTATTCTCACATACACCATATGAAAATAACATAGGTGTTCGTAATACAAGTGGACCATCTCCAGCTGGATAAGAATATTTTACTGGCACTTTTTGATAGACCACTGGTTTGGTTGCCGCGTAAATTTCTCCAACTGATAATTTACTCTCATCAAAATTTTCAATTGTAATAAAACTCATTTCTTTTCTATATACAAGATTTTTATTTAACTCAAAATCAAAAAAATTTTTTTCACTGTATTTTTACATCTGGAAATTCTTCGAATTTGCAACATCACCCACGAGTTGACTAAGGATTTAACATCATTTGAATTATTTCACCAATTTTATCACAGTGTCTATGCAAGTTATTCATGTATGTTTCCAATTTCATATTTCTACTATCCCATCGAAATTTCTGTTCCACTTCTAAAAAATCATCAACCAATTCACTTTCAAAATAAGACATCTTTTCAAGGATATCATTCCTATTATCTAAATTCACTGCTTCATGCATACTACAACGCAATTCATTCAACATCAATTGGTACTTAGACATGAACTTATTCAAGTCAATATGTTTCATGCTTTCATACATATCAGCTTCAAGCACATTTATTTTTATAATCATCTTATTCATTATCGCATTCATTTTTTTTCTTACCGTGAATTTATTTAAGTCAAAATCAAAAAATTTTTTTCTTCTGAAATGATGTATTACTGGTTCTCCGGTGGCTTTTTTTTATATTCACTTGTGATTTTTTTTTAACACCTAATCCGAATTTGGCTTTGGCTTTGATGATGGGTTCGATGATTTTTCGCTCGCTTATTTCTCTCTGAGTGGGATTTTGTATAGAGTCCATTTCTTCAAGCATCATTTGATCTGCTAAATTTCTGTTTTTCTTGTCGTTAAAATACTTGTAAGCTAAATCGTGGTGATATGCAGCATTGTCCACTCTATCCACCGGTTTGCTCCACTCTTGATACATGTCTGTGGAAGTGAGTCTTTTGTCTAAATTGGTTCCAGGCCCTGCAAAGTTCATTCCTGGAACGTGCATTTCTCCTGGAAACTTTGCCCATGGAAGCTTTATTTTGTTTGAGAGCTTGTTGATCGATTCCACCAAGTCTCCTCCGCTAAGCGCATGCGCAGAAACAAATTTGTTCTTTGTGATTCCACAGATGACGCAAGTTCCTTTAAGCATATTTCTATTGCTTTTGCTTATAGCATGGTGTAAGTTGTTCGTTTCTGTTATTCTTTTGCATTTGACGCAGTACATTTTTTATATTCAACATAATAAAAAATGGAAGTGATTGATTTGTCATGGAATGTAAATAAAAGCAAAAGGAAAAACAACAAACTTTTACCTAGAAGTATACGTGGAATCATTATTGGAAAATCAGGTTGTAGTAAAACAACGCTGCTACTCAATTTACTTTTAAGACCTGGTTGGTTAGACTATAATCATTTACAAGTGTTTGGAAAATCTCTTTTTCAGCCTGAATATAAAATATTAAAAAACTCATTCGAGAAGAAATTACCGAAAGAGGTTATTCTTGATTTGTTTAACATTCAAAGCAAAATTGAACAATTAAACGTAAGTCCTGAATGTGTTATTGATGAAATTTCAAAAAAATGGAATAACACAGAGGATATGGAATATCAATTTTTCGAAACAGCAGACGATGTGCCAGAACCAGAAGATCTTGATTCATCCAAAAACAATTTAATGATCTTTGATGATTTGCAATTAACCAAACAAAACAAGTGTGAAAAATACTATATCCGAGGAAGACACTCTAACGTCGACTGCTTTTACCTCGCTCAAAACTATTTTATGCTGCCTAGACAAACCATCCGAGAAAACGCTAATTTTATCTGCCTGTTTCCACAAGACTCGAAAAACATTAACCACATTTACCAAGATCATGTTTCAAGCGATATGAAAATAGAAGAGTTTAAAAAGTTTTGTAAATATTGCTGGTCTCAACCTCACGGATTTGCCGTCATTGACTTATCCTCAAAAAAGGATTGTGGAAAATATCGAAGCGGATTTGACAATTTTTATTTTCCCAACTCTATATAAAAAGATGAGCGGATTTTATCTCCTTGCAAAAGCAAAAAAAGAAACTCCAACCGTAAGAAACAGCGTCATCCAAACTGAGTTTGACAACCCTATCGAATTCGAACCTAATAAAAAGTATGAAATGGCTCTTGTTGGTTTTCACACTGTTCACAGTTACACCAACATCAATTCGACAAATAATGTTTTCAGATACAGTCCCAACGCCGGTTCAAACAGCTACACCATTTACATCGAAGAAGGAGCGTATGAAATTAGCGAGATTAATGATTATCTTCAGAATGAAATGAAAAAACAAGTTGGAAACTTGTATAGAGCGGATGGCGTTGTTATCGGTGCAAACCTAACCACTTTAAGATCTACGCTGAAATTTGGAAAACCTGGAACTACAACAAAATATTGGGTAGATTTCAACGTGAATAACAGTTTAGCCACTGTTCTTGGATTTAATAAAGCAGAATATACCTATGTAGAGAAAAAAGAAGATCCGACAGATTCAAATAAAGTCACAAGTTATATTGACTATTACGAGTCTGAAGCACTTTCGAGAATAGACGATGTAACCATCATCAGAATCACAAACGATGTTATCGGATCATCTTATGATAACGGAAAAAGAACATCTGACATTTACTCTTTTCATCCTGACTCTCCTCCAGGCTACAAAATTAGCGAAAAGCCTTTCCACTTGATATACTTGCCTATCATGGTGGGTAGAATTTCAAGAATGGAAACAAGAATTGTGGATCAAAACGGCAGCTTGATCGACTTTAGAGGTGAAGACATTATCCTTAGATTTCACGTTAGAGAAAGAATAACCTCTGTGCTCCAAGACCTTTTTACGAGCAGCGCAGTTCAGCGATAATTTTTTTCTTTTATTTAAAAAATGAGTTACCAAAAAGTAAAAATAAACATTTCACAAAGTCAATCTGACAAAATAAAAAAAGCGATCCAAGAAAAGACTGATGTCAATATAAGACTATCTCATTCAGATCTAGAAGGCGAACATGTTCTAGCAGTGACAAAATCTCAACTCAATAGAATCACAAAAGCATATGAAGCTGGTAAAGGAGTCACACTCAAACTGAGCAGAAAGCAATTATCATACAACTCAACCATTGAAGGCGGATTCATCGGAGCTCTTTTACCGTTATTAGGTATGTTAGGCAGCACACTTGCAACAAGAGTAGTTCCTGCTCTAGCCACCGGATTGTTAGCAGGTGTAGGCTCTTCTGCTGGCTCTGCTATGGTTGATAAAATTGCTGGAAGAGGCGTCGTTTACTTGAAAAAGAATGGAAATGGAATGAAAATGACTGCCGCAGGATCAGGAATCTTTTTAAGACCTTGGGTAAAACCTACTATTGGTGAAGGACTCTTTGTTAAAAATGGAAAAGGTTATCAATCTGTTGGAGCCGGATTATTGCTCGGACCAAACTCGCCCTTTAATAGCATACCCTTTTTAGGTGCTATTCTATGAAAAATGTTTCAGTGAACTACAGCAAATAATTAATCCCACTTTTGACCCAGAATTACACAGAATTTCTACACAATGATAATCGCAAAAAGAACATGAAGGAAAAAGAATTAGAGAAACGCGAAGAGAAAATTATTAACACCTTTTTTTTTTTTTAATAATGACAACATATTATTAAAAAATATCAATGCGTCAGAATACGATAACAATCCACATTTAAAAAAACACAACGCCATCTTGATTTCCTTAAGTATAGAAAAGTGTCAATGCGCCAGAATACGATAACAATCCACATTAAAAAAAACACAACGCCATCTTGATTTCCTTAAGTATAGAAAAGTGTCAATGCGCCAGAACCGGCATATCCTAGTAGTCATAATGCCATTTATTCGGTAAATAGTTCCAACTCCACTAAAACCAGAAAAACAACCCCAAATCATTGCACTTTTTCCATCATCATGCTTGATTGTTCCTCTTGTGTATTTAGGATCTAAGCGTTTACCTTTAGGTCTACGTACCTTTAAATTTTCATCAGGACCTTTCAAATTGTACTTTGATTCATCGCTCCAGAGTACTCTATTCCAATCATTTATAGTCCAGTCTCTATGAGAATTTGCAAACTCAATTCTAGCTTTTCTATTCTTCTGAAAAATGAAAGGTTTTTTTTCTGTTCTAAAGCTCAAAAGTCCTGAAAGTTCTAACCGTCTACAAACTGTATTTTGAGACACGGAAAGCTTCAGTTTTTTAATAGCATCATTAGCGCTGTCAAAATGATTTTTTTTAACATGACGAATAATTTTTCGATCGGTGAAACGACATGTTTTGAGTGGTCTTCCGCCCTTATGTTCTGTTTCTAAAGGACTACCTTTATTAAATCGTTTGATTATTCGACATACAATTGACTTGTTAATCGAGTATTTCGTTGCGATTTCCTTATGTTTGTCTCCTTTCTTGTAATCTTTTACAATACGTTCTCGAAAAGCTAAATTACTTGTTTCCTGCCATTATAATCCAATGCAGCATATATTTGCGATCTTAAATTTATATTGTAATAATTACAACACTCCATATTCATCTCTGGACAAAAATTAACAATTAGCTAATTCTCATTGGTTAAGTACTAATAATTACAACTCTAGAATTCCCTTGGGCATTATTTCCACACTTGTCCTGCTGATTTTCCGTGAGTTTTTGTGAGTAATTATAAAAAGTTGCTAATGTTTTGGAGGACCACGTTTTTGCGTTAAAATACCAATAAAAACAAAAAAACAAGCTTAATCATTTTCAAGTAGTCTTATTATGAACAAATCTTTTTTCTTACATGTAATATTAAGCATTTTTTGTATTTAAAGCGTACTTAAAAAAATAAAATTGCTGTAATTAGTATTCAAAGTAGAAAAAATGCATTTTTTTATTTAGTTGCTAATGTTTTGGAGGACAGTGTATCTATTTATAAAACACACATACACACACATATATATACACGCAAATATATATGCAAAGCAAAAAAAATATATAGAATAACCTTTTCTTTTAAACATGAGAAAAGGTAAGAAAAGATAATTAGTTATACTTGATAACTACTGTAAATAAATTACTGTAAGTAAAAGTAAATTGATATTAAATAACTTATCAGTATATATCTTTAATAAAAATAAAACTTTTATAAATATTATTGTTTTGCCTGGCATAACCTTTTTCTTTTATATTGTTTAATATTAAATAACTAGTTACATAAACATACATACATACATACATACATACATACATACATACATACATACATACATACATACATACATACATACATACATACATACATACATACATACATACATACATACATACATACATACATACATACATACATACATACATACATACATACATACATACATACATACATACATACATACATACATACATACATACATACATACATACATACATACATACATACATACATACATACATACATACATACATACATACATACATACATACATACATAAATATATATATATATATTTATTATACATACATAAATATATATATATATATATATATATATATATATATATATATATATATATATACTTTTACTAATCATATATATATATATATATATATATATATATATATATATATATATATATATATATATATATATATATATATATATATATATATATATATATATGTATATATATGATTAGTAAAAGACTTCTTCACTCGAGAGTGCTCAATAGCCTGCTGGCAAGAGCAATTACATAGAAGATACAGCGAAGGATGACAACTTTGTTGGTACTTAAAGTTTCATACCGGCGTGCCGGCAATCATCCAAAATCAAAAAGAACAAAAAGAAGAAGAATGGCATGGTCTAAAAACATTCAAATGTCCACCACAAGTGAAAGAAATGGTTGCTTTTGAAAACGAATTAGTTGAAGTAGTGAAAAACATTAAATTTAGAAAGGTACGCAGCACATTCCAACAAAGCATAAAAAGGGACATAAAAAACATGAGGAATTCGACGCTTACAATGACACATGCAGACAAGTCATCTAATTTGTACAGATTAAAGAAAGATGAGTACAAAAAGCTGATAACTAACTCCATTACAACAAGTTATAAAAAGGTTAATAATAATATTAAAAACATAATAAATGCCGAAGGTAAGGAAATCATGGCAGGCACAACCGAATTAAACAAGATGCATATCAATGGTGAAACTAGCGCTTTTATAACACTTAAAGATCACAAAGAGAATTTTGTAAATAACCCTAGCGTACGGTTAATAAATCCTGGAAAAAACGAGTTGGGAAAAGCAAATCTATTTTAGACAAAATAAACAATAATATAAGGGGCACGTTGAATCTAAATCAATGGAAAAACACGCAGAACGTAATAGATTGGTTTATAAGCATTCCGAATAAGAAGCTGCAGAAATTCGTCGTTTTTGATATTAACGATTTTTATCCAACAATCAGTGAAGAACTGTTGAGAATAGTGATGTCCTTTGCTGAGAAATTCGTTTCTATTATAGCTGAAGAAAAAAAATAGTATACCACTCTAGAAAATCTCTTCTGTTTCATAGAAATGAGACATGGATGAAAAAAGGATGCGGTTTATTTGATATAACAATGGGGGCATTTGACGGGGCTGAAGTTTGCGAATTAGTGGGGCTATTTCTGTTAGATAAGCTATCATCCGTTTATAATAAAAATTTTATAGGTATTTACAGAGACGATGGTTTGGCGGTTTTTGAAAATCTAAGTGGCCCAGAATTGGAAAAAGTCAAGAAAACAATCACAAAAATGCTTAAAGAATATGGATTAAACATTACCATTAAATGCAATCTTAAAGTCGTTAACTACCTAGATATTACTTTGAACTTAAACGATTCTACTTACAAACCCTATAGCAAGCCAGGGAATCAAATAAACTATATTCATAAGAAATAAAACCATCCTCCGAATATTATTAAGCAAATACCCATTTCATTGGAACGCAGATTATCAAGACTTTCATCCAGTGAGAAAATATTCGGCAAATCGACTAAGTGTTATGAGGAGGCATTAAATAAAGCAGGATATAGTCATAAATTAAAATATAACAATACTCCTAATAATACCAGAAAGAAGTATAATCGAAAGCGTAACATTATATGGTTCAACCCACCATTTAGCAAAAATGTGATCACAAAAGTTGGCAAATCATTTCTTGATTTGGTAGACAAACATTTTCCATCTAAGCATATTTTGAACAAAATATTCAATAAAAACACTTTGAAAGTCAGCTACAGCTGCATGCCGAATTTAAAATCTATAATAAACTGGCATAACCAAAAAATCATCGAAGATATTGAAGATCAAAATAAGAAATCCTGCAATTGTATCAACAGGTTGAATTGTCCCCTAAATCAACTTTGCCTAACAGAAAGCATACTTTACAAAGCTGTTATTTCTTCAGACCTTCCGAACATTTGACAGTAAAGACTAATTCGAAGCCATTAATAAGAACAATTCTTTTTTAACGACATTTTTAACGGTTTTTTCGTTTTTCTTTAATGTTCTCTTTTTGTAACGTTTTTTTCATTATGTATTTTGGCTGATGATTGCCGGCACGCCGGTATGAAACTTTAAGTACCAACAAAGCTGTCATCCTTCGCTGTATCTTATATATATATATATATATATATATATATATATATATATATATATATATATATATATATATATATATATATATATATATATATATATATATATATATATATATATATATATATATATATATATATATATATTGTGAGGAGGGAAAATGATAAAATTGTAAACATTATCTTTAAGTTTTACCCGACTCAAGCATATAATATTCGAACAAAAAAGAGTGAGTCAACCAACAAAAAGTACGCACGGAGACTTATTGAATTTGTCATATGAATAAGATGATAAAGCGAAAAGAAAAGTAAAAAGCAACAACAACCAAGAAAAGAAGTACGCACAGAGACTTATTGAATTTGTCATATGAATAAACGATAAAGCGAAAAGAAAAATAAAAAATAACAACAACCAAGAAAAGATGTACGCACGGAAACTTATTCAACCTGTCATACAAATAAATGATGAATAAGTAGCAAAACGGTAAACAACCGAAAACTATAAAAAGCTCAAAAAAGAAAAGAAGACAGTTTTGGGAGGACAGTTTCTGAAGAGAGTTTTTAAGAGTTTTTGAAGAGGTTTTAAAATGGCAAAGTAAGAGTTAAGAAGAGTAAGAGATTTAAAAGAGACTTTTATGAGAAAAGAGATTTAAAAGAGAATTTTATGAGAAAAGAGATTTAAAAGAAGATTTTATGAGAAAAGAGTTTTAAAGAGATTTAAAAGAAGATTTTATGAGAAAAGAGTTTTAAGAGATTTAAAAGAGGAATTTATGAAAAAAAGGATTTTTAAAGATTTAAAGAGAATTTTATGAGAAGTATTTACGAAGATTTTAAAGAGAAACTTACGAGAAGAATTGGTAAGAAAAGATATTTGAGTAACTTTAAATAAGCGTTATTATCTGTATTGATTTATTGATATTTGCATGAGTTAATTTTAAGAGAATATATATTGATGAGAATATTTGAGAATATTTATTAAGAAAAATAAGTAAGAGAAGAAGAACCAGTAGTAAGTACTTTTGTTTGCATTTAGATTATTAATATTATTGTTGTTATTACTATATGCGTTAAATATTGTTATTGAAAAGTTTGATGCTTTAACGCGCACCTTAGCATATCCGCGCTATTACACTTACGTCACACAAATATAAGAGTGCTTACCATTACACATTAATAGAACAATTGTTGAGTTTTATATTATTGAATATACTGAGGACGGCGAATTTAAGTTAAGCCTTTTTTGATTAGACCTTGCCCATTCCTAACCAAACTATTCCCAAACCTAGCCCTTTCCTAACCAAGTACTCCCCAGACCACTAACCTCGTTCCCAACCTCCATATACCTAATCCAAACAAAACACCAAACCCAAACTTCCCATTCCCCTTCGCCTTTACTGCAAAAGAAGAAAACATAATAATAAAAATAATTAAAAATCCACCGCCCTCACAATGTGTATATATATATATATATATATATATATATATATATATATGAAGACTCCACGGGAAGAAACGGCAGGGTCACATTTTTTCATTTTGAGATAAATCATTATTAAACTTTTAAACCTTTACAAGTTTCGAAGTTTTAGGAAAATTTAGAAAAACTTTAAATATGCATCAAATCGTTTATTTGATTTGAATTCAAATACAAAATATGCTATTATGATTAGTAAAGCTAGAAAGTGTAAAAAGTCGAAACTTTCAAAATGTGACCCTGCCGTTTCTTCCCGTGGAGTCTTCATATATATATATATATATATATATGATTTGAATGTTGACATCTTGTATAAGAGTGTATGTTATATTAATAATAAACATCAAATAATACGAATTCTCTAAATACAAATATTAATTTATTATGAGAAATTTTCGCTGGATTATAGTTACCAGCATCATCAGCTCGTAAAATTATTTTAAGTTACAAAAAAGGGTCAAAATTAACTGATGTCAGCAGTTGAATGGCTTCTTTCTTTATTATCCTTACGTAAAAACGTAAAAAATGGTGTCCAAAATTTAGTTTTTACAAATTGCCCATTATCAAGATTAATCCCGCCATTTAGAGGGGAACATTGGTGCCTCTGTATTTCAAGAGCCTCACGGACCTTCCGATCAAATGTTTTTGTCTCTACTTTAAGAGTTTTAGTTCTCTCCCAATTAATTTCTTCTTGACATGATTCACTATGTTTGGCTATTGCAGATTGATGATGCTTGCCCTCGTTTAAGCTTTTTTGATGTTGTTGGGTTCGAGTTCTAATTTGTAATTTCGTTTCGCCAACGTATTTCTTTAAACAGTTACATTCAATTAAGTAAGCTCCAGATTGGCTATTGCGTGGTAATTTAGATTTGTTTTTACACGTTAGCAGTGATCTTAAATTAGGATTCGATTTAAAAACTACTCTATATCCAACTTTTCTAAATATTTTCCTTAATTTTGGGGACAGTGATGGTATCCACGGTAATGAAACTGTATGGAGGGTGTCACACTCGGATTGATATTTGTTTTTATTTATGGACCGTTTTTTTCTAATTTGGTTAGCAATACTTACCAGTTGTCTTTTGTCGTAACCATTTTCGTTGAACATTTGAATTAGAAAAGTTATCTCGTTTTGTAAACGTAAATCACTGCATATGGAGTAAGCTCTGTGAACGTAACCTTTAAACATTGCGCTTAAAATTTTGGGGTCGTGATTTGAGTAAGGTTTAATTTGAATATTCGTAATGGCTTCTTTTCTGTAAACTTTAAACTCGTAATTACCGTTGGTGTTATTAATTACCGTTACATCGAGGAAGTTTAAAGTTTTATTTCTACTTTCGATTTCGATTGTGTATTGTACTGCAGGGTGTTGTTTATTTAAAATAAATTGGAATTTCTCTGCTTCCTGAATTTTTGAAAATCTAGCATGACTATCATCTACATATCTTAGATAGGATTTTAAATCAAGAGGAGGGTTTAATGTTTTTGCAATATTAAAAGCATTTTCTTCGTGGTATTGTAGAAAAGATTCTGCCAGTATGACCATGAACAAAAGACCAATAGGACCGGAATTCTCCAACTCATGAATTTCTTCGTTCCACAAGAAATAACATCGATGTAAACAAAGCTCTATCAGCTTTTTAGTTTCCGATATAGTAAGTTTAGTAGAAAATTTGTAGGAATCATCTTTATTTAATTGATCTAAAAGAATCAAAGTAGCTTCTTTAAGTGGAATTGATGGATAGAGGTTTACTACATCAAATGAAACTTGAACCTCATTTTTTTCTATATTCCATGAGTTTGCTTTGTTAATAAAGTCAGAAGAGTTTTTTAAACGTGTTACGTTTTTGTTTAAGACAGGTTGTATTGTCTTCACTAAGTAGTTAGGTATTCCATAGTTAGGCGTGCCGATTGTTGATACTACTATTCTCATAGGATAGGATTTTTCAAGTTTGTGAGCTTTAATTAGACCATACATACGAGGTGGGATGGGGTCACTTGGATATATATTATCATATTCGGTTTTTGAAAATCGTTGCTTTTTATTAAGTTGTGAGAGATAGGTTCTGATCTTAATCGCATAACCATAAGTAGGGTCCTCACTCAGAACTTTTGTTGGACCAATCTGTTCGCGAATTTTTTCTAAAGCTTTTTCGTGTTCTATTCTAACAAAACCATTACCTTTATCAAACGGATAAATATCAACAAGTTTGCTTTCTTTAATTTCTTTAAGAGCTTTTCTTTGTTCTCTTGTTAAATTTTGGCTTAATTTTTTGCCCGTTTTAAGCTCTTTCAAGACATTTTTCCTCAAATCCTGTGCATTTTCAATCTAGTTGTTATATTCCAGCTTTAAAGCAAAAGACTCTGTTATTGCAATAATATCCATGTAAGGGATATCTCTCAAAGAAGGTACAAAGTGTGGGCCAAGATTAAGAAGATCGTTTTGGTGTTTTGGAATCTCGGTACTGCAGAGATTTAAAACAGCGTTCTTTGTATACGTGGTTAACTTGCAGCTATTATTACCGTGGTTACTTTTAAATTCGTTTAGGAAAACGTTAAACTTTTTGAATAATCTTTCTTTTGACTTTATAAACATTTCGCGGGCTTTTTCAGTGACTTGTTCAACTTTTTTGCAGTCTATTTCATCACGTGTAACTTTAAGAATTTGCTGGAGGTTTTTACTTTCATTTATAAGGAAAAAATATCGTTTTCTAGCATCGTTTTTGATAAAAATCAAAATTTTTAATCTAAATTGAAAAACTATACTCTTTGCTCTCTTCGTACTTACAGGGCTGTTGATACGTAACGATTTCGGAATAAGTTTGTGTTTTTCACATTTTTGCAAAAAAATATACTGGTTCTTAGATCGTTAGAAGACCGTTTTTTGTAACTTAAAATAATTTTACGAGCTGATGATGCTGGTAACTATAATCCAGCGAAAATTTCTCATAATAAATTAATATTTGTATTTAGAGAATTCGTATTATTTGATGTTTATTATTAATATATATATATATACATATATATATATATATATATATATATATATATATATATATATATATATATATATATATATATATATATATATATATATATATATATATATATATATATATATATATATACAGTAGCGTCCAAAAGTAATTGGACAAACACCTTTTTGGTTATATTTTCTCATCGAGTCAACATTTTTAAATGAAATTTTGCATAAGCATGTCAAATTATACTACAATTATGAAAAAGAAAACAAAAATTCCCTTTCTGGAGTAACTACTTAAAATTTTGCTAAAAGAATGGAAATGACTGGCTCAAAAGTAATTGGACAAACTAAATATGTCGTTTAAAAATAAAACTTTCTCAAAAAAGGATAAATTTTCAGCATTTTTTATGAAGATTTCTGTTAAATAATATATATAATATTACATAGTGTTATATTCTGTTACATAATGTATATAATCTGAGCATAATCTTAGTACTTCGTTGGAAAACCTTTTGCCGCAACGACAGCATTACATCTACGTGGCATTGAATCAACCAAATTAATTAAAACATCAATTGGTATTTCCTCCCAAGTGCGCTTAATCAACTCAAACAAATCATGCTGATTAGATGGTTTCCGAACACTAATTTTTCTCTCAATATGTTCCCAAAGATGTTCGATTGGGTTCAGGTCCGGAGATTGTGACGGCCATTCCAAGATACGAACTTTCTTTTGAGCTAAAAAATCCATGACTAGCTTGGAAGTGTGTTTTGGATCATTGTCGTGTTGGAAAGTCCAACCACGCAACATTTTTGGACGTCGAACATATTTAATACCATCAGAACCAAACATATTAAACTTTGACTCATCACTCCATAGTATTTTTGACCATTGGTTTGCTGTCCGACTTAGATGTTCTTTAGCGAATTTTAACCGTGCTCTACGATTTTTTGCAGAAATAAAAGGTTTTTTAACAGGACGACGGCCAAAAAGGTTGTTTTGTCTTAAGCTACGCTTTACTGTTGCATAAGAGCAAGAAATTTGATGGGACTGTGTAAGTTCTCTATGAATTTCTTTAGCACTCTTGCGCGGATCTGCCTTTGACGATCTTACTACAACATTATCTTGGCGAAAAGTTGTTGATTTCGGGCGTCCTGACTTTGTTGATACTTGGAAGTGACTCCGCTGCTGAGAAACTTTTAATGTATAACCAACTGTTGATCGTGGAATATTTATATCTATTGAAATTTGTCGCACAGTCTTACCGTTATTAAATGCTTGTACAATCAACTTTTTCACTGCCTCGCTTAAATATTTATTATGTCCCATTACAAATTATTGATCATTGAATGTTTTTATAAAAATCTGCCTTCAGAAAAAGAAGTTAAAATAGTCTAAGTTATATCAACATTGTTAGAATTTAGTTTGTCCAATTACTTTTGAGCCAGTCATTTCCATTCTTTTAGCAAAATTTTGAGTAATTACTCCCAAAAGGGAATTTTTGTTTTCTTTTTCATAACTGTAGTATAATTTGACACGCTTACACGAAATTTCATTTAAAAATCTTTACTTAATGAGAAAATATAACAAAAAAGGTGTTTGTTCAATTACTTTTGGACGCTACTGTACATACATAAAGACCACACAAAAAATATTTTTAACTTTAAACATTTTAACTCTAATTAAATTTCAATCAAAGTAGAACTTTCTCATTTTGGAATACTATATTTAGTTATTTTTGTTTAAGTAAAATATTGCAGTATAAAAGTGTGTAAATAATACCCTTCACCCATGGGGATAAAAGTAAGGGACTGCAGCATCCCTCTGCTGAGCTGTAAATAATACTTTGTTAAATTCATTCAATAGATAGTATTTTGTCCCATTCAATATGCTCATCACTTTATCCAAAAATGATTAGTCACACCAAAAACACCATTAATTAAGCTTAAGTGCTTTACTCAATGTAGTACTAGAGACTGTTATCTATTTAAGCATGGAATTTTATTTTCCATAACTTCAAAAATTGCTGCAAAATCAGAAAAAAAATATTTTTAAAAATTACTTTTTACATTCGAAAACACAATAACATTCATTGTCATTACGGTCATAGAGCAATAGGATAGATGAGTCGGTCAGTTGAGTTCTTGTTTCTATCACTCTTTGTTACAGGAATTTGAATATCCATACATCGATGCTTCTATAAGAATCTGAGTTTGTCCCATTCAATAATCGTCCATTTCATTAAAGTTCTCCCCTACGCTTCATGTAAAAAAAAAATTTAAGAATAAACAGTAAAAACGTTACAGCTGACAAAAGCTTTCGTAAAAATTTGTTTCGTGGATGTTTAGAGATGCTCTCATAGCAATCTTTCGGGCTATTATTCTATTGAAGTTTTACAATGTGAACTTTTTCAATTTTGTTAGTTTTTCTACGTATGCAATCGTGAGAGGGACGTTTTTGTTCAAAACATCATGTAATCTGTTGTTTGTTTTTTTTTGTTTCTTTTTTAGAGGATTGCTGTTTAATTACAATTTATTACATTTTTACAACGAGTTTTCCCAAAGTTCTATAATCATGTAAATATATATCTTTACAGCCATATCATGTTGACAGTTATCATATTGACAGTTTTAAAATACTAATAGTATCTTTTAATAATTTCCACCATTTTGTCCGTCATCCATCAATGTGTCCGTCATCCATCAATGTGTCCATCTGAATTCTTTGATCACTGCCCAAATCCTCTCCTTAAGAAAATTAGCGCAGACCAAAAATAAAAACTAACGCCTATAAAAATATATACAAAATAATAATACCACAAGTTTTTCTTTTCTTACACAAATTACTAAATAAATATTCTCTAATAATTAACTCATCACTATTCTTTTAAGATTTACATATACAGATAATAATATCCAATAAAATGTCACTCAAAAATATTTGCTAACTATCTTCAAAACACATGGCCGAAGTGTCTATCTATATTCTTTTTTACTTTGAAAAAAATCCTTTTTGAGTTTAGGCAAACAACATTCCAACAAAACTTCTTAAAATGATCTCAAGAACTCCATTCAAACCAATGAGAATGATTTTGCTAAGGAACATTCATTTTGATGTCTTCCAACAAGCCGAATTTACTCCATTCTAGAAAAGCAAATATTGCGTTTCTGCCTGTGAAAATTCCTAAGCGACATCCTGCATCTTACGCTCCAATTTTTTAATAGCTCAATCCAGTGCAGTTGTCTGGGATTAAAAACACGGTCTCCTCTCTACTATATTTCATAACTACTTTAATAATAGACAACCTGTGGACATAACCTTAGATCAGTCACTTGTAACAACTTGTTTATCCCAAAAAACAGATAACTAAACATGGAATTGGTTTCATTATATACCTGTGTATCCTCTTTTGGAGCACCTTCCTGAACTCTTAAGTCTATATTTAATCCTTAGGTCTAAGAATCTGTTTTTAAATTCACTCGGTCAATTCTACCTAAATAGCTACTTAACGCTTAATTCTTAAGTTCTAAAATTCTTGTCTTTGTTTAAGTAATGTTTTGAAGATCACACTTTTATTTTCTAAACACTGTTTTCTTTTCTATTTAGGGACCATATATCCAACACATCTTATCATAGCAGTATCTAAGCAATCTTGGTATCCTTTTTTGCGTTTATGTTAAAATCTTGGTGAAACCTCTTAACGTGCTTTTCATTGACGCTCCCTAAGTTATCTCAAAAAAATCAAGATGCCATGCAAAAAATTTAGTTTCTATGAATTACAGCAACCCAAGTTCTTGTAATTGTTCAGTAAGTTTGCCACAACGTTTTTGTTGTCCGAATCTTTGTTTTTCCCTCAGAACCCTTGCATTACCCCTCACAGTATGCGCAATGCTTTCTTTTTAACGACGCTTATTTTTCTTTCAAGATTTGTTGATTTCAATGTCAATTTCACTCGAGGTCCAATAAAATATTCGATCCTTAACTTTGCCTTAAGAGAATTTTTAAGAAGCAAAAGTTAAGTTTCTTAAAAAAGTCTTCAAAATCTAAAGCCTCAATACATTGCTTTATTTATCCTAATTTAGTGTGAAGAGGTTGCAACGAAAATTTTTTCTAGCACTACAAGAGGTTGTCTGACAACAATTTACTTTCTCATTTGTAGTTCTTACTCAATTGTATTCTATTAAATGGTAAACTTCGTTTTTAATATTCTAAATGGGTGTACTTCATGTTCCCTCTAGATAATACTACAGTTTAAATCATTTTACCGATACGATTTTACATACAAACTTGGTTTACTAAGTGAATTTAGCTACTGTTTTGACCACTATGGTTCGGTTTTGTTATTTTTTGGTAACTATTAGATATTCAAAAAATTTTTCTCTGATATGGTTTTACAGAGTAAGTCGAAATTTTTCATCATGCAACAGATGTAATAACACAAAGTCCTCCAACTATGATCTAGAACAAAAGTATCCAAGCCCACTTTTACTCAAACGTAAATAATAGTAATTGTGATAACTTAGAGAAACAGTTAACTAAGATAAATTACCATAAGAAACAATTTCATATTCAAAAATTTTAAAACACGCCATATACTTTGTTTTTGCTCCAGAGGTCTGGATCGACGGGATCGCAACTCAACAATATCTACGGCATTTCAATTCATGACAGATGTTTCATTAACCAGCAATCGTAAAGCCGCGAACGTTAGGCACGGAGGCTTTCCATAACCTTTAGAATAGAAATTTATTCTAAAGAAGTCTTTTATGTGAGCTTCGGGTATTTGTTCAATGAAATCTTTAGTAAGTATTGAAAAAAAAAAAAAATTGCAGCCCAAACGAAAGCACTTGGTACGTAGCGAAAAAACCATTACGCAAGTAATCTGGTATGAAATCTAATATTAGTATTAAATCTAATATCAATATTACATATAATAATAATAATATAAAATAGTAATCTAATATTAAATCGAAATGACGTTGTTATCCTGTTTCCTTTGATTATATTGTCTTTATAGTGACTGTAATCTATATTCGCAAATTAAAAAAATTTTTCACCCAAAATTTTGCAAATAAGCATCAAATTGCTAAATATTACAATAAGCATTCTTGGATAGTAATATTGCATATCAAATTCTTCATTAAAACAATCATCAAGATCTTTTTACAAAATCTTCTTAGTTATAGGAATCTTTTATGAGGAGGAAAGTTTTAGTTAAGAGGATACTCGCTCTCAGAAACTTCTGTCCGGCAATCCTTCTCCCTAATTTAGTCATCTTGACGTCTGCTTGTAGCGTTAAAGAATTGTTTCTTTTTACAAAGCAGGTTTTTCCAGTTTTTAATATTTAGTATACGCACATGTTTCTCTCCAAAACTTCTCTACTAATCCTTTTTTTTATATATTTTTAACATCTCTGTATATTTTTTCAGCTTCATTGAATTGTTGTTTATCAAATACCACCCATTAGTTGTTTAAAAAAAAAATCATAAACGTTTAAAAAGATTTTCTTTTAAATAAAATTGAGAAATGCGTGAGAATTCAAGATGAAATTAGAGAAACCGCTATTTCCTCTAACAAATTTGACCATTACATTTTTTGAGATGATGCTTCTGGGGTTTTGATTTAAGTGTTCACCGTTGACGTCTAACCAGACCTATTTTAAACCCGTACAATTGGACGAGTTTGGTATGTCATGCAGACGTCCTGGGTTGCTTAAAATATATATATTCAAAACTACATGCAATTTACTGAACTCATGCTTTTGAAAAACTTTAAAGCGTTATTTTATAACTTTATTTATAAATAAATTTTTATTTTCAGAACGGTATATTTCTCTTGTTTACTTAGCTGATCGAGTTTATTGAATGGTACGATCAGAAATTCAAAAAAGAAAATATAAAAAGTTGTAGTGCAGATAAAGTGACCGGATTTAAAGTTTTTATGCTCAGCGGAATGTCTGTTTGGGCAGCTGCTTGTCACTATGTAATTGCAAATTTCAGGTTATATCTGTAAGAAAGCTTTTGAGCACCAGAAGTGAAACTGCTCCCAGTTTAAACCAAAATATTATGAAAGGTTTTCAGAAAGGAAAATCTCTTGTTAGTGGAATATTTGCTCACTGAGTCAGATATTGGACCGATGGCAAAGACTGCGTAGAGGAGTTTACTCATTGTCATCCTATATTGTCTCTGAGGCCACTTCAAGCTAAAAACTTGTCAAGAGCCATCAACTTTAATCGAGATTTATGCGTAAGGTTTATGAGAGGTTCAGTGCGGCGCTGTGTCATAAAATGGTTCTTACTTCATCACTTCCTATATTTATCTTAAGAATGTTAAAATGTAATCCATCAGAGTGGATAATGGCGGCAAAAATCGAACTGTAAATTAAACACGCTAAACCCAAAAACAATAAGGGTAAAATAACAAGGGTTTCATGAAAATAAAAAACAAATTTCTAACGAGCACATTTTTATTTGTCGCATTTATTAATAAATAATCTGAAAAAAAAGGTCAAGAGGTCAAGAATATTGTATCATCAAAAATTTCAAGAAAATAATAAAAATATTTATATACACTTTAATTCAATAAATTAAAGATCGGTTAAAAACAACAACAATTAAATAGGCACCAGGACTCTAAAACCCCTCGAATATCAAATAAAAAATGGTAAAGATATTCTAGCAAGGTACATTTCAGTTGACCAGTTTTTTAAAAGAAATCCTGATACCACTATTTTCCCTAAAGTTTAAAAAGCTGAATGCATTTTCACTTTTAACGAAAATCAGAAATCTGATTGTTTTTATAGGACGTTCATCATAAATAAAAAATTCTTATTTAAAAAAAAAACATTTTAATCTCTATCTACATACAGAATTCAAAATATGTAAAAATTAACTTCTATTCTAAACCGTCTTGAGATCGATGTTTAGAAGGCTGGAAGTCGTGGACGTTATTTGAAGGCTGGAAGTCGCGGACATTATTTGAAGAACCTTTGACGTTCATGAAGGTTGGATTTTCTAACCTGCAAAAAAAAAGTAGAGTTCCTTTTAAGTATGATTAACTATCGGCAAACGAACTATTATGAAATTATAGTAATTAAATACTGAGTAATATTACGCGCAGATTTTAAACGAATTTTAAATATTTATCACATTAAGTTGCACCCAAATGTTCATCAGCATTCATAAAAGATAAATGAAATGGAAATGCGTTAAGTAAGAATATTTTATCTTATGCTTAAGCTGAAGCATATCGAATGGCAGATGTGACCATGATGCTTTTTTTTTTCTCTTTCAATTCAAATTGGAATTGAAATGTTAAAAAAAAACTTGTTTAAAAACTTTTGTCCTGTCTGTTCAGAACCCTTTTTTGTCGCTTCGGAATCAATAATTCAATACTTACGAATCAATAATTATTCACGGAATCAATAATTATTCACGACCGGCATATTTTAAGTTTAGTAACGTCACAGACAAAAAAAAAAAAAAAAAAAAAGCTAACAATTAATGGGAGGTACATATTTTACAAATTTCAAAAGTACCACTAGTTAAAAATATCGCTAGTTTTTTACATTTATTACAATTGAGAGAAGATAGATAAGGTATTTCACTTCAATTCGTGCGAAAACCTTCATCCGAACTTTTTCAACATCCCAGTAATCAACTTGTCTATACCAGGGGACTTTCTCATGAACATAAAGCGTTCTTTGAGAAAGTGACAATATTACTGAAATAACTTTTATAACGGTTAATAGCGATGTTCATATCAACTAAATCACGTTTATGAAATCTATTACCTCGTTATGATGCGCTATTACCTCGTTATGATGCGCTATTACCTCGTTATGATGCGCTCATCGTCATCGAACTTCCCCCCCATAAGAATAGGTTCATCAACCATAAGGATTTCGGAATTAGGATGCAGCGGAACTACATTAGAAGTTGAAGAGAGTTTTTTAGATTTACTAATTTTTGCATCGCTTGATGTTGAAGGAGGTTTGCGCGGTTTCCTCCTTTTATTAGTTGCGGAAGCAGCCCGAACAGGTTCGTCTATAAAACAAACTCAATTTTAAAAAATTTGCCTGTAAAAAATGACAAAAGAAAAAAAATAAAAAGAATTGACAAATTAATCAGAAATAAACATGTACTTTTCCCATAAATAAAGCCTTATATTTTACTACCACCAAGCAATGCATTGCTTAGTTTTAAATAAATTAAGTTTTAATTCTTTTTCGTTTCAAGTTCTTCAGTTTCTTTAAATCTTTCATTTTGAAATTCTATTTTGAAATTCTTGTTGTATTACTGAATATTGTACAATATTGTTCTTATTGAAATTCTTATAAACTGTATGCATTTAACTTACAAGCAACTCCTGACCAAAGTCTTGTCCGCTGCTCATAATCTGAAAAACCATTGGCGAGAAAAGAAAAAAAAACATTTTAACATTGATTTTTCTTGGATTATAAAGGAAAAAATAAAAAGATTATTGAAGTATGAAGGAAGAGATCTACACAAGAAATACCATATTTTCTCTATTTAATCCACAGACAAAATCTGCTGAAGGAGTGAAGAACTGTTTCATTCCTTTAACAGAATTTGCAGAAGCCCTAAGAAGCTAAAAGATTTTCCTTAGGTACCTTGGTTTAGAAGGTGTGATTGCCAATTTTCATAAACAACACTCTTTAAAGCATCTAAAAAAAAGATGATGAATATGTAAAAATTTAAATATTGCAAAATATATGAACAAAAAAAAAGACAACTTTGTAGCAAGTACTTTATCTTAAAATTTCGTGGACTTTATATTGAAATTTCAGATAATTTGCTATTAATATAGGATACAATAATTCAAGTGACAGCATTATCTTTAAAACCACTTGAGTAAAGCAAACAAGTTCTGTTAAAGAACAATCATATAAGATCAAAACACATCATTGAGTCAATGCACTTTCAGATTCTCGGCTTCAAATCACTCTGTTCATAGAACTGGAGCTTTACATATATCCATAAAAAAAAAAGTAAAAAATATGAAAATTAAAACTCTTTCATTTAAAACGTTACACAAAATCTGGGGGATTCAAACCTCTAGGACTCAAACCAAAAGCCTTTTGTCGACTCATAAGTTTTTGCATAGATTCAAGAATAACACCAATCTAATCAAATATATTTACAAATATATAACTAAATTAAAAACTGAAAAAAAAAAATCAAAACAAACTTATTTAAAAAAAAAAAAAATTTTTTTAATTTAAAATTTCAACCATTTTTTTTTTTTTAATAAAACATTAAAAACAAAAATTTAGAACAAACTTTAAAATAATTAAATTGAAAAATATAACTATAGCTAAAAAAATGTATTGAGTACAGACTCGATACACATACACTTACTCTTAAATGCTGAACAGCACTAGAGGAGAAACCAAATTCTGTAATTTTTTTAGTGATATCTTCTAACTTTGCTTTTTCTGTAGCACAACTTATGACCAATGATTTAGGAACCATTTCTAATACCTCTTTAACTACAAATTTCCAGTTACGAATTCGCATAAATTCATCAAATGAAAATTCAACAGACAAATTACCATCAACATGTACCTAGAACCATAACTAACCTTAAGTAAAACCATAGTAAGTAAAAATATCAAATAACTTTTTAATAAGAAAATGAACATGCGTAATTATATTCACACTAAAAACAAAAAAAATTTTTTTTAGAAATTTCAACCAAAACTTAGAACTTTAGTAAATTTAAACAAAAAACTTAAAAACATAAAACATTTCTAAAAAGAAATAATTAAAATTTAACAAGCAAAGATATTTTTATGTTACAAATAAACAACATAGTAAAAAAAGGTACCTTTGTAGAATTAGGCTTTGAGTAACTGACTATCATTGATGACTGTTTGCAATCGAGTGTTACACTTGAACTTAACAGATTCTCTTTAGTTTCCATGACCATGAAAAATATTTTAGCTACTCCTCCATCAAACAAGCTGCGAAAAAAACGTGGTATCAGACGCCTATGAATAGCTAAAATGTAATAAGTTAATACTTTGATTAAAAAAGAAATTGAAATAAATTGGTTGTTTTTTTTCATGAACTAATTTTATAAGGAGAAAAAAAATTCTTTAGAAAAATGGGAAATGGAAAACTATAATCGGAAAGGGAAAGAAAAAATTCCAAAATAATTTTTTATCTATTACGTTGTTAAAGCATCTTAATTTTAAACATCTAAACACAAAAAAACTAACATTTTATTTATATATTTATATTTACATATATATACATATACATATACACATACATATACACATACATATACACATACATATACTACATTACATTACATTACATTACATTACATTACATTAAATTACTTTACATTACTTTAAATTATTTCAAATTACATTACATTAATTTACATAACATAACATAACATAACATAACATAACATAACATAACATAACATAACATAACATAACATTTACATTACATTATATTCATACATGCATGTGAGTATGCATCCATGCATGCAAGAATGCATATACACTTAACAGTAAAACTAACGCACCATTTATACATTTCCATTTATCTTAATTGTCGTCAATATTATCATATATTTTGACAAACATATTAAGAATAGAACACATGAACAAAATTATTTCTATAATAATAAAATTGACTTTGAGGACAGTGAAAAAAAAAACTAAAAACAAAAATATGGTTCGTTTAACAAAATAAAGTAAAATGATTGTTATTGTTATGCACACTACTACAGCTTAAAATGAAATATTTTTGACTTATCAATAACTAGTGTTACCACCACTTGATGTTATTCAGGGGTGGGCTGCCAAATTTTGTACAACTGGCTCGCTATTATTTTTAAAAAAAAAACGGTAAATGCGTACATTGTCTTCATTAATTTTTGTACAGTATAAAATATATATAACAAAACAAAATATTTATTGCACAATAAAACTGATAAATTCCAAATTTAACATACTACTCTATGTATATGCCTAATTAATTAATTAACTAATGTAGAGTCCATATGCCTTGTTCATTTGCAGAAACATCATTATTGTGCCCTCTTCTTACCCTTGTTTCAGTTGATAATCTGTGATTCTGGTTCATCCAAGATGTAACAAAAGGAATGGCATCAAAATTTGCTATTGGTTTCGGGCGATACCATGTGCAGTGTGCCAAAGCTTCACAACTTGTGACTCACTCACAAGCAAGAGCCAAGCACTTCATATTTTATGTACCCACATGATGTATGTATTGTGTTGCGCACATGCTATGTTTGCGAGTGTGTGGCATATTTTGCATAAGCATACTATTAAAATGGCTTATTTTTGGTTTTAGGGTTAATTTAACAAGCAGCTTGCCAAGTTTCAAAAATTTTAACAACCGGCTCGTGCAAGCCAGACCGAGCCAGCTCCAGCCTACCCCTGATGTTATTACAGCCTGACAGCGCTGTGACATACTTTCAATTAGAGATCTAATTGTTTCTTGAGAGATACCTTCCCACACGCAGATAAGATTTTGTCACAGCTTGTCAAGGCTGTTAGGTGGTCGATGTTGGCTTCTAACACAGCATTCCATTATGTGCCAAAGATGCTCTATTAGCTTCATAACTGGACTGCAAGCTGGTCACTCCAAAACTTCAATATTAACAATATTTAAGTATTCAGTAACAATATGTGCTGTATGTGGTCTAGCATTATCCTGCATAAGAAGGAATCCATCTCCAATGTTCAGTGCAAAAGGTACCACAAAATATTCTAAAAAGCCTGCTATGTATCTTTGAGAAGTTAGACATCCACCATCAACAATAATAAGCTCTGTGTGAGCTGTTAAAGATATTCTGCCCCACGTTGTAAATTTAAAGCACCAAGTCTTCTTATGGTATCTTGACTAAGAGCAGTTCCAGGAACCTCAGCAAGTATTTGGAGACTTCATGCAGTAGTGAACTGTTCTATCAGTGTTTGAAGCATTAAAAATCAGCCCTCCACAGCATTGGTAGTTCGTAGTCTTTCTTGGCCAAGTCGTCTATCATGATCATTGGTCTCTACAAACTTTTGTAGAACCCTACCAACTGTTGTATGAGACACTCCAAATCTTCTACCAAGTTGGCAATTTGTTAATCCTTCATTGGACAAAGTAACAATTGCAACACATTCATCATGACTTAAATTTCACCTAGAACACTGCATTGCAAACAGATATGTTGCTCAAATGACAGATGTCTACTTTTAAAACAATTTAAAACCAATGCATACTTTTCTTTTAGAAGTGAGGTTTAATAACAGTAAAACATGCTACTTATAAAAAGCTGCTACAATTTCGAAATTAAATAAGGGAAACGGAATAAAATCTACAAAAGGCATAACAATAAATATTATCATCTTTTGAAATATATAATATTTTTCGAAATAAGTTGGAATTTATAAGTGGTACCATAAATTTGCAGTTAAGTATATTTACATATAAAAATATTGCCTTTAAAGTCATTAGTGACTTTAAACTTACTGTATTTTCTCACATGACTCTTTTCTTTAAAATGTACAGTTAGAGTTGACATATCTTCAAAAAACTCATTGATAAGCTCATCCCACCACAACTGTTCAACTTTCTAAAAGAGTTTGTGTACAAAAAAAAAAAAGTGAACAGTCTTTTGTAAGTTATGTGAACAATGGTATAAATTGAGGACCAGGTTAATATCACTCCATTCCTAACTAAGGCTATCATGTTATTAATATTCAAATCAGATTTTGCAGACCTTTTAATAGCTTGTGCACAACTGACATGATTAATAAGTTGTTTGATATTCATTTGGATTGTGTTTCTTGTTTTCCCAAAAGTGTTCTTAACTAAACAAGTTTCTTTTTAAAAGCAAAAAAATAAATAACTATTTATAGCTAATACTTAAAATTACAATACAACATTTTAGTATAAAAATGATTTAATATTTTTATCTGTTGGTATTTAGGTACATAATTAGCTGTTTTTAGAGCTTTTGGGTAATTGCTTTGTATATAAAAAAAATTCAAGCACATTGTTGTTTTTTTGTTTGTTTTTGTTTTGACGGCAAGCTAGTAATCAAGTAATAATAATATGATAAGTTTATTTTTCTAAACTAACTCTACTAAATGAAGCTAACTAGAAACTTTTCAGTGGTGTGTAATGGAGGTTTATGTTAATTTTTGTTAGTTTACCTAAAAATTATTACCTCTAAACTTTGTCTTAATTGTGCTATAAAAAAAAGCAGATCAATATCACCAGATACAACTGGGTCATTTCATCCAGTAACACCAAAAGGTTACCATGAAGGTGCTAAATCTTTTTAAATAATTTACCAGGAAATCTGTCAGAAAAGAGTCCTGAAAAAATTCAGCTTAGAAAATTATTTAGATGAGAATCTTCATGACAGCCCTTTAATTTTAGCTGACACAAGTCTTGAACTTGACACTGAAAATCAGATAAATTAACTTAATTAGATAAAGTATTTGAAAAAACTGGAGAAAAAAAAAAGCATAACTAAAGCATCAAACAAAATGTGAAAGTAGAAAAGCTACTAAAAGCATCACTAAAGTGCCAAAGTAGAAGAGCTGCTAAGCATCAAAAAATATGTGAGAGCAGAAAAGCTACTAAAAAAAGTACTATTAATATTAATTTTAAACTAAAGAATAATTCTAATACATCAATATATGAAATATTTCAAAGAAACTAATTTGATCCCGCAGAATCTAAAAAATCACACTTTTACTTTTGAAGTCCTCATAATCATGCACAGCACTACAACTATGACTATTTGATGCTTTGTGACATGAAGCTTTCAAGTCTTTGATGTTTTCACAAAGTATTTTTATCTTTTTTTATTTTTCTTTTAACAATTTTCCAGGACTATTCGATAATCATCAATCCTGGGCAGTTTAGAGGGTTAGCTATTTTAGGGACAACATTCACATTGTTTTGTTTATAGTATTCTATAGCCAGTTAACCATAATGATTTGAAACCAAATCAGGCCAAAACATACATTCATTATCATGTGATTTAAAGAGAGGTAACAGACGATTTTGCAAGCACTTTTTAACATATTCGATGAGTCAGTGTGGACTCATATATAAGGTGCTGATTTTTTGGCAATCAAGGCTCTTTTAGCAAATTTATCATATTTTAGGAAATTAATCATGTTACAATTCTAATCTGCTTGTCTTCTAGTTTTGGATAATAATAGGAAGCCTAAGGATTTTGTTGATGACTAAACTTAACAAAAGTTTCATTATCTTCAATGACACAGTAAGTTTTAGAAATAAAACTGTTAAAAAACTTTCTACAACAAATTTTCCACTCTCTTGCCCTTTTTTATTATTTAAAGAATGAAGAACAAATTTTTTTCAAACTATTGCAACTAAACTATGAGAAAATCCCTGTTTTTTTTAACTGTTCCCTAGGTGAGAGGCCCAGGCTAATTTTGAAACAATTAATAAGTTTTCTAAGCAGTTCTTTATCCTGAAACCCCAAACATTCTTACACCACCAGATTTTTATTTGATCAATTTTGTTTTAGAGAATTGAACAGTATAAATAATGGTGTGAGGATGCATTTTCAACTCCTTTGCTATTGAGTTATAGCTTCTATTAGGATTTTCCTTGTATTTGAATATAATTTTTTTCTCCTATCTCTTCGTCATTTGTAACAAAAGAATAACTTTAAAATCACAACATGTTGTAAACAAAATACAATTACAATTAAAAATTTATTAATACAGCTACTGAAGAAAAAAAAGTGTACTTATTGTTTTATATTTCACATTTTGATTACAAACTTTATTTAAAGTTTATTAGCAGATGTTGGAGTTGTGAACTAAGTATTTTGTGAATGGATCAATAGAATTCAATTATAAGTTATCTCCCTTATGTCTTTAATATTGTTTTATTTTGATGAAAATTCCTTAGAGATTTTTAAGATTTTAAAGTTTAAGGAGAAGCAGTAATTCTAAAGTTCAAAAATTTATTGTAACTTTCAGAACTAAAGTATGAACATCAAACTTACCATTGCTCCATGTTGCAAACGCTTGTTGAACTCGTGAATTTTATAATCAGGTTGGAGATAATATGGAAGACTTCGTCTAAAATATGCATTTTAAAATTTAACTACTCAATTTAGTTAATAGCAATATTTTGTGGGTTTTCCTAAACCCCCCAAATAGGTGACTATAAATGGTCTTATAATTCCTATTTTTCTTGTTTAGTAAATTTTTTTAGCATTTTATTTATTTATTTTTTTTTTGTTCTCTGTATAAAGTATAAATAGAGAATGTATAGTGGATATTTGATGTTTTTCTTTAACAGAATGAATATACAGTCACATACAATCATATGGAGGCATACAATGAAGAAAGTTTGATGATTTTTTCTCATAAACTTCCTTGCAATATACTAAAAATTGTGATATTTCAGTTTTGCAGAAAATTTTTTGATTTTGCTAGTTTTTTTTTTTTTTTCAAACATTAAGAGCTTTCAAGTTCCAAGTGTGCCTAATATATATTACAAATCTAAGGAGCAGCTTTTAAAAAAGTTTGTTTTTAATCTTAAAAATTAAAAAAAAAATAACAAAAAAAATCTAGAGTATTGATACTAATCTCAGTTAAAATGAAATTTAAGTGCAGCTCATTGCTACTAAACTTTACCCACTAATAGATAAACATTTTTTGCAATTTGGCATATTTTTTAAAATATAGTGTGTAACTTTAACCAAAGTAAATTTCACCAAAGTATATTTGCAAGTATTAAATTTGCAAGTATTTCAAGATTAAAAAAAAATGCTATTGAAATAAGAGAAAGGCCTTTAATAATAATGCATCAGCTGGTTTTTCTTGTTTATCATGCAGCTTTTTTTTTTTTTTTTGTTTGTTTGTTTTTTTTCATGCTTGGGTTTTTCCAAACCCATATTTCAAAAGTTAATAGCTTCTGTAATATTGCTTACACTAACAAGTTATTGTTAACCTAACAATAGCTTTGCCATTTTATCATTTGAATATTATTATTACAGAATACAGAAAATATATCATTACAAAAAAAAAAAAGCTGTTCAATAAATTAATATCAAAGACCAGATTTACAAGGCAGTAGTGCACAAATTTTTCAAATGTCAAATTTTTCAGTGTAACAGGCGATCACTAAAAATCTGCACACAGTTTAATTTAATTTTGCCTCATTTCAAAATGAATACATGTAATATTCTATATGTAAGCTTAGAGTTTTGAATTTTCAGAAAACACAAAAAAATTTCTATTACTTGTTTAATAATGAAGGTGAACAAAAAAATGAAGACGAACACCAAAAAGCATGTGTATGAGTTTTATTTGGAAAAAATGAATAAAATAAATTGTAAAATGAGTAAAAGAACAGTTGGAAAGCAAAAATGCTCCAACAACAAAAAGAAAAATTGACCCCAATGTCATCCAAGAAATGGCAGGACGCACTAAGAGTTTAATTGACTGTGTCAGACAGAATAGAATGATAGAATCAAACTGAATTCTCTATAAAATACTTTTTTTACTGTTAAAAAAAAAAAAAAGAGAAATAAGGAAATTGTGATCCTTAAAACTTTGTGTGGATTCTTTGTGATTAGCAATTATTCTCAAAAAATGCTACAACTACATTGAGTAGAAAAAAGTTCTTCTTAAAAAATAAAATGGTTTACTGACCATAATTACATACATAATACTTTTTTTAAACTATTTATCAAGCATTTATCTTTCCTTTTCACCTTTAGCATATTATACATAGATACATACTAATTACTATAAACTGAATAGTTAATTTGGGTTTAACATAAAAAATAGCTGATATTAATTGAATAAACACTAAAAAAATAAACATTTGCAAATTAAAACCTTAATTTAGTGGTTCTGATAATTTGGGTTTAAAGCTTTTTCATACTTCAGCTACTTTAAAATTAGGAGAAAAATATTCACTTGTTTTTAATTGTTTTTAACAAAATAATAATTGTTGTAAGTTTTGATAATACTGCATTTACATCACTAATCAACAGAACAAAAAGGTTACCTATTTGAAGGTGAAGGCAACACATTTGATCTCTGCATTATTGTTATGAATATATTCTAGATAAAAAAAAATTAAAAAAAAATTTAAAGTACTTATACAAAAAAAGGATATAAGAAAATAAAAATGCATGAATTTTATAAAAATGTTTTTGGGTCAATCTATTTTATCTTTTCAATTTTCACTGAAAATATTACATCTTTTAATGCTAAGTTTAAACATTTGTAGAGCTTTATTACAACTACAACTTACAGATTTAAAAAATAAAGAAGAAACTTTTGCATGTGAACAAAAGATTTAACGCTTTTCTTTGATTGACATGTCCAATATGACTAGTGAAAAGTTTCAATTGATTTTAAAATCTAAAGTATAAAAAATTATATAGAAATGTAAAAAATTTTGAAAAATTTTGAAAAAATATTTTAAATTGGGAAACTATACACTCTTCATATTTTTCAGAAAAAAAAAATCATAAAACTTTTTTTCATATAAAAATTTAAATTGGTGATTTTAGCAAAACTAGCAGTTTTGAATCAAAATACAAAAATAAAACTTCCACAAATATATTTTATATATAGGAATTGAGAAAAGAATAAGCATTTATTACTGACATTTTGAACTTTTTTGTCATTTTTCATAATGCATTATCAAAAATAAAGTAAAATTACAAAAAACTGAAAAAAAATTGGCAGTATTTTTTAAAGAAAGATATATAATTCAAGAAACAAAGATAACATATCTATGATCTTTTACATAAAGAATATATTGCCAGAATATTAATTCTTGAGTCCAATCACACCACAAGACAGCCTTGCACCAGCATGGCCGGTTGTTTTGCTATCTGGCATTCCACCTCTTCCTAAATCATCTTCATCTTGATGGACAACTACTGCTCTACCTATTATACTATTAGGCCCATCTAAGGGAATTTGACCATCTATTATATTAACAACAGCGGTGCCACTCTCATCTGATGTAATATTACCAAGATCACCAGCATGTCGATTTTCATCTTCTGGTCCACCATGTTCTTTGTTAAATGGATTAAAATGAGGACCAGTACTCGAACAACCAGCTGAATAATCGCCAAACTGGTGAATATGAAAACCATGTTTTCCAGGAGGATTTAGACCAGTAAGTTCTCCAGTAACATGAGTTTTTCCATCACCAACATCTTCAAATTTTATTATTCCTTTAACCTGACCTTCTAATACACAAATAGCAGACTGCACCATTTTAAAAAATTACATATACTTTCTATAAAAAAAATGAAGAAAAATAAATCATAAAACACTTTTACTTAAAGTTCAACAAAAATTATATTTAAAAAAAGATGAAATCTTATTTTTATGTGCAGTTCTTATTTACATATGCTTATACAACTTCATATTAAGAATCAGGCTTTGCTGTTGTGGGATTTTAACTTTTACTATAACATATATAAAAATATAGAGAAAGAGAGAGAGAAAGAGAGAGAGAAAGAGAGAGAGAGAGAAAGAGAAAGATTATAGAGATACTTAACTAAATCGGTTCGGATATTTTACTGAGTTTTTAGCTGAAATAGACTTTTTATAAAGTATTAATATAGGGTGTATCATGAATATTTGATAAAGATGCTTTTCTTTAAAAGAATGAATATACAGCCAGTGACAACAAATGAGGCCTACGAAGAAAGTTTAATTTTTGTAAGAAATACCTAGAAGATTTACCAAAATATGAATGCTAAACATTTAGCACTTTGACAAAACTAAGTGGCACTCTGCTGCTCTAATTAAGAAAAACACCTTTAAGTTCAAAGCACCTTGCAGTTCATTTTCGCGTTTTGATTGGTCAGTATACCTTACCAAGTTTAGCTATTCATTTTTGCTAATACCGAATGAACACAACGAAGATCTTTATTTCAAGCATGGAGCTAAAGTAACAGTTAATTAAAATCAGAAAACCAATCAAATTTACTTATGATAATTGTTCAGGGAGTTTAGTAGTAGCGATCGCCCCGGATACGGGTTTGCAAAAAATATAAACTCACAAGTTTCAACGGATTTTTTTTATATAATATGATTTGTTTTAGTTTGATAAAAACAAAATATTTAAATATATGCATATATTTAAATATAAATAAATTTATACAATGTAATTTGCAAAAACAAAAGGAAGAGGTCTGAGTCTGACTAATCAACAACACCGACATTATTATATTGTTGTTGTTAATGATTCAGATTTCGTATTGTTATGTCTATAGCATAATATTACTGATGAAAAATCTTATTCTTCATGTAGATCAAAAAACCAATAGGGTAGTTGCCACCACCCCACCCCACCCCACCCCCACCCCCACCCCCCTTCTGGAAAAGCAAAATTACAAATTTTAATATTCACAAAATTTCTTTTAAAAATTTTAATATTCACAAAATTTCTGTTAAAAGATTTTATTTCGATATTTTATTTCGATTTCATCTCATCAATTTAACTCATTTATAGTTTACTTACCGTAATGTAAATGACTACAGTTTAAATGAAATATTACTATCAAATGCAATGACTTACACGGAAGCTTTTTTATAAAGCCATATTTTATATTTTAAAAAAAAGTTGTTTGAATGAAAGTTTAAAAAAAAATTGATAGAAATAGATCATAGAAAAATAAAAAAGGAATAAATAGAAAAAAACAATAGATAAAGGAGAAATATAGAAACCAAAAAGAAGAGAGAAGAAAAAAAAAGAAAATAAAGAAAATAATAATAATAATAATAATAAAAAAAAGAAATCGAATTACAGTAACAAAGTTCTTACGCAAACAAATAAACTTCGAACTGACGAAGAAAGAATTGGATGCAGTGATCAAATTTTTTAAATTATTTTTTAATGTGTCAGTTTCATTTACTTTTTTATGCTGTTGTTTTTTTGCTTGTTGGCATGATGTTTCTTGTTTGTATTGTATTTCTACTTATTTTTTTTCAATTTATTGTGTTATATTCATTTTAATAATACTATTTTCTTGTTTTTTGCTAGCTAAATATTATATATATTTAATTTGATTAACTTGCATTAACCTGCTGTATTTTAATTTTTGTTTTGTTTTTTGGAATATGTCTAATTTGCATTTAATAAATCATTTAATGTTTTTTAACTAATCATTATATTATTACAGAATTTAGCATTATTAGGTGTTTACTTCACATAAGTTTTTTTAACTATTTGTAAACAACCATGAATGTAAAATCTTTATTCAGAAATATATATGATTGATATAAAAAAAAAGTTTTAAAAAAAATTTTCTTTAATTTATTTAATTTTGTTGACTGTTCTAAATTTAGGTTTTTACAATATTTTTTTTTCAGAATACTGAAAAAAATGTCTAAAAAACGACAAAGTAGTAATATTTTGGATTACTTCAATTTTAAACGTATTGCAACTACAGATAATTCTGAAAAATCACAGGAACACATTACTCTTCCTCAACTGGTTGTGGCACCAAGTGAAAGCCATTGTGATACAACCCAGATAGCACATAGACATTGGCCCAACGTTGGATCAACGTCTAAAAAATTCGTTGGCCGATGGTCGGCAACCGACATCGAGCCAACGTGGATTTGATAGTCGGCGCGACGTCGCAACCAACCGTTGGGTTAACGTTGGCCCAACGTCGGATATCGACGTTGGGCGAGCGTCGCATTCTGACGTTGGTCCAACGTATAATTCAAATAATATTAGTTTTACTTGTTTGCAAAAACTTTAATTTTGATTCAAAAGGTGTGCCCATCTTTTCAATCAAAAACAAAGTTTTTGCAATCAAATTAAAACTATTTATTTGACTAAAGTGTAACTTTTTTCAACTAAAGGGTAACTGTTTCTTTAAGTAAAGCGTAACTACTTCTTTGTAATGTTGAATAAATTGTAATGTCCAAATAAGTTTGAATAAAATTTGACGCTGATGAACGAAAATAAAACATTGATTAATGAACCAACTTAAATTAAACAATTACTAAGAGAAAATCAATATTTGTTGTAATAAACATAATTATGTTAAAGCATTTGTACAAATGTTCAAACAAAATAACGTTCTTCTCGACTGCTAAGCATCCTTACGAATCTTGTATCTTTACTTCACTTGAGACTACAACAACGTTCGAATGTTCCTCGTTATACAATTTGATATAAATCTTTCGTTTTATGAGCTTTAGGCATTGCCATAGCTACTGCTAAAATTATAGGTGTTCATATATTTTTGTGTTTATATATATTATTAGCAAACACTTATCAGTTTCAATTTTTTTACACAAAGTTTCGTCAATAAAGACTTTTCAGAAATCTGGAGGGAGAGGGGAGGACTAATCGCTAATTGGATTTTTGAAAAGTCTTTAAAAGTGATTTCTAATAATTTATTATTGCTTTGTTTTTGTAAGAATAGAGGGAGTGTAACTTCTTCAAATTATCAAAATATCATTTTTTTTTTTTTTCGTTTAAATTTTGATTTTCCCCCCTTAACTTTTGTTTTAGTTCCCCCCCCCCCACAACTTTTATGATTTTCCTATGCCACTGCATATATGTATGTATGTATGTATGTATGTATGTATGTATGTATGTATGTATGTATGTATGTATGTATGTATGCATGTATGTATGTATGTATGAACATATATATATATATATATATATATATATATATATATATATATATATATATATATATATACATATACATATACATATACATATACATATACACACACACACACACACACACACACACACACACACACACACACACACACACACACACACACACACACACACACACACATCAAATACAAAATCTATATTTAAATAATAAAATAGTTAATAACAAACATATGCAAGATATAAGCACTATATACAAATAAAATTTCCGTAAATAAAAACATAAAATATTTTTGATGTATTACCTGCATAAACATGTCGACAAAATATTTTTTTTTAAATAATTAGTACATTTGTTGATATTTCACTTTCATTTTTCAATGCCACATCTAAACAGAAAATTATTGAAAAATAGTATCAGTATTTTACTGCAAAAACTAGAAGTAAAATGCTTCAAAATTCTCTTATACAAATAATATATGAATTCCAATCACCATTAAAATGCTGCAAATGCATATAAAATACATTACTGTATCCCTCTTTAACAGCTGTTAAAGAGGGATATGGTAACAAATGACAAATTACAAAACAAATGCTTCACTAGACATAACTGAAAAAAAAAATTTTAACAAAAGTTTCATTCAGTAAATAATGAAACAAAGAAATTTTAAATTAACACAACACTCAGCTAAAGATGCGATAATACCTTTTTCATCAGGATTGCTATCCAGATCACTTTAATTTTCTGAGTCTGATGTGAAATAGCGTTCATCCTGATCATCGTCATAGTGATTATTAAGAATTTGAAAAGGAAAATTATCTTCATCATTGTCAATATCAATCTCATATGAATTGTCATCATAACAAACATTTTCACAATCATTAGAAATACTGCAGGTAGACACATTACTTTTCTGATAACTTTCACCATAAATTTCTTCCGTATCTTATCAACTTGCTCTCTCACTCTCCTTCTGTTTGTTGCATATGAAGCAGCCATCTAAACTATTAGTATCAGTTAAATTATATTGTATAATATTAGTAGCCTAATATTATAAACCATTATTAATACAAAAAAACAAAATTTTAAAAAAGATTTAACTTGACTACTTTAAAAATAAGAAGAGCAAGAGGTGATTTAATTCAATTTTATTTTATAAAATAAGTAAAAATATGAATAAAGTTAAATGGAATCATCCTCCTAAAATAATTAAATATGCAATAAAAAGAGGTCATACTCAGAAAATGCAAAAGCAGTTCACACATTCTACCACAAGATTTAATGTCTTCACAAACCTAACAGTTAACAATTGGAATAATTAAACAGGAGAGATAATCAACTCTGATAATGTGAATGTCTTCAAAAACAAGTTTGATTGTTTCAAAAACAAACAAAAGAAAATAGAAATATAAAAAAATGAAAAATAAAATGAACACTTTTCCAAAGCTGTCAAAGTTTAACATCTACAGATGTTAGACTCGCCACATTGTATGTGTAGAGCAAAAAATTTATTATTATTACTATTATTACATTCTAGCATTTTATATCTTTTACAAATTTTACATCCTATCATAAATATATAAACAGTAAATTACTTATAGTTTTTTTAGAACATTAAGAAATTTACTATCAATATTGATTAGTCCAAATATTGATTCGTCAATTCAACTTTTATTAAGAAACATATATCTTTTGAATAAAATACAAATATAAGAACATAAAATGTAGTCTTAATGCATGATATGGTAGCCTAATAGAAGCTTTATAGCACAATTTTGTAGATTCTCCTGCAATCAGTGCTGCTCTGAGGAGAATTTGATGAAGCAGCACAAACTTACTTCAGGCCATGATAATAAACAGGGTACTCAAGTTCTTGATACAAATTAAAAAATTCTACTATCTCTAATGTAACATAGAAAAAGTTTATTTACAAATTATGTAGCTACATAATTAGTAAACTACTAGTTTAAAGTTAAATAAACACAAAAATGGAAATAAAGTACCTGTATCTCTCTAACAAACTGGATTCTAACAAAGGGGATTTCTTTTCACAACCACTTCTTCGCGTGTTTCAATCTTTTTTGATTCTTTTAATACCACTTCTTCTCGTGGTTCAACCTTTCTGAGTTCTTTAACGACTACATTTCCTCATGATTCAACCTTTCCGAGTTCTATAACGACCACTTCTTCTCGTGATTCAATCTCTTTGTTTTAGAATAATTTCTTTACAACTTCTTTGCATAACCAACAGCTAACTAAAAACGGGATTTTTTTAAGAATGGCGGAAAACTTAACACTAAAACCTGTAACACATTGAACGAATTCAAAAAAGCAAAAATGGACCGTTCCCTCTATAGAAAAAAACCGCAATGCATTTTGGTCTTTGTATTCACCGAAAATAAACAAATCTGTGTTAATGCTTTTTAAAATAAACAGTCAAGTAATTTAATTTAAAAAGACTTTTCAAAATGATTTCAAATGATACAATATCTTGTGATAAACTAATAACTCATTCTATTAAAGAAGATATTACTGTTGAGTCAACAACAACAACAAAATACCGCGGTGGCATAACTTGTTGTGTTCCATTATGCAACAATAATTCGCTCAAAAACAAAAACTTATCGTTTTACATCATCCCAAAGGAAAGTAATTTGAGAAAAAAATGGCTATCTTTAATTAGTAGGAAAAACTTTGTTCCTTCTACTTCTCATCGGGTTTGTTCAGTTCACTTTATAGGAGGAAAAAAGACTTATATGAACAACTGTCCATCTTTACTGTCAAAACAAGTTAAAGACAACATAAAAAAACCAAGAATCACAGTAAATAGTTCTATTGGATATAAAAGAAAAATAGACGAAATTGAAAACGAAAAAAATGATGTTAATTTTTCATTTGAAGAAACCGAGTCTGAAAAGTTAAAAAAAGAAATTATTATCCTAAAGGACAAACTGAACATTATAAAAACTAAAAAGAAAGAAATGAAAAATATTATTATGAACCAAAATCACACTATCAATCAATTAAAATTTACAGTTGACAGATTTAAACATAATCAAGCCCACTTTAAATTTTATACTGGCTTTGAATCATACAATCTATTTAAAGTTTTACTAGAATATTTAGAACCTGCTGCAAGCAAACTTATATATTGGGGGTCAAATACAAACATTGAAAAAACAACAGACTTTAATTACAATAAAAAGGGAAGAGAACGCATAATGAGTTCAGAGTCTGAATTGTTTTTAGTTTTAACAAGATTTCGACTTGGCCTTTTGGTTGAAGACATGGCACTGCGCTTTGACATATCCTCAAGTCATGTTAGTAGAATCATAGTGACATGGACTGATTTTTTGCATTCTCAAATGCGTATGCTACCAATTTGGGCAACAAAACAAACTGTAAAAGAAACAATGCCAAAATGTTTTAAAGAAAAATATGAATCAACAAGGGTAATCTTAGACTGCACTGAACTGTTTATCGAAATGCCTACATCTTTTCGAAGCCAATCTGCAACTTTTTCTAATTATAAACATAAAAATACAGCAAAAGGATTAATTGGAATAGCACCAAATGGAGCCATAACTTTTGTTTCTGATTTATACTGTGGTCGTTTTTCGGACAAACAAATTACTAAATATTGTGGAATATACAACCTGCTTGAACCAGGAGACAGTGTAATGGCAGATAGAGGTTTTGATATTGCTGATGATTTACCGGAAAACGTTTCATTAAATATACCACCATTTCTAAATGGAAAAGCTCAACTCAGTCTAGAAGATGAGAATGAAACTAGAAAAATTGCTGCTGTTCGTATTCATGTAGAAAGAGCAATACAGCGAATAAAAAATTATCACATTTTACAAACACCATTTAAATTGTCTACGGCACCAGAAATTAATAAAACTTGGATAATTTGTTGTTATTTAGCAAACTTTTTGCCACAACTTGTTTCAGATAAATAAAATGTTTGTAAAAAATATAAAAACAATTAATCTAAACTGCAAATATATTTTCTTGCATAAACTCAAAGTAAAATTTAGTTAATTTTGGTAAAGTAGTTTTTTCCCATTGCTCTTTAAGAAATTTAATACTCTCGATAAAAACATCTTTTTCAGTATAAACTATAAAATCTAGTTCTGTGACCTCTAATAATGCCATAACACCTTGACATTGATAAAAATAAACATGATTTTGTTTAAGCATTGTTTTACCATCAACAACAGAAAGAAAAAATGTTTTATCTAGGCAAGCTTCAGCTATAGTTAAATCTTTTTTTGAATAAGGACATTTGATTTCAACAGCCCTTATTTTTTCATTTACAAATACAATTCCATCAGGGCTTGTACCAAGCCAAGGCCATTTTGGGTTTATGATAAATCCACATCTCGTTACTGATACGTTTTTTATATTTTCATACTTTTTTATTGCGGTGTTTTCATTTATTTTACCCCAATTACAAGCTTTGTTGCAAGAGCTTTTTTTATTGTTTTTCAAAATTCTATTCAAAATAGAGGCAGGAAATATACTTTTTTGTCTATTAATAACAAAACCAAAGTTTGAAGATGTCAAGCGTTTTTTTCTTTCTTCAAGCCATAAACTTGTAGATTGTGATAAAGTAGCTCTTTCCAAAGTCTTTATTTTCTCTTTTGATAGAACTAAATATTTTGTAATAAACTTTAATTGAGTTTCATCAAATTCAAATGAATCACTGAATTCTACTTCAAATCCATTAATTATGGTATCAACAAGATTAAACATAACATCAGAATTTAAATCGAGTTCTTTTACATTTAGCTGATATTCAGATATTGATGTTTCATAGTAGGACGTGGAATGATAATTGTTTCCTTTTAAAAGATTTGCAAATGCTATTCCTTCTCCTAGATTATATAAACTATCAGACAGTTTTTTAATTTTTTCATCACTTGGATTATGTGCAAAAATTGGGGTTGCACAAAAGTTTCTATTTCCTGATACAAAAGGACGCTTTCGTGAGTTGTTTAGATCCTTTTCTAAATCACTCTTTTCAAAGGAAACTTTAGAAAGTTTAATTGGTTCTGAATTTCTTCCTTCAGCAGGAACATGCCATTGTTGTAACACTTCTGTGCATGTTTTATCGAATGGTACAGAGTTTAAATTTAATTGCTTATATTCATTTAACTGAAATAATACTGCCGCAACATGCTTGCAGCATCCTCCCATACCAGCTTTACAATTACATTTAGCATACAAAATATCTCCTTCTTTTTGACAAAAATGTACATAAATAAGGTACTGATTTTTTTTCATTGAAGCTGAAACATTAGCTCTAACAAGAAAAGAATTTATTTCAATCTTGACATTAGGTTTTACAACTAAATTTTTAACGAAGCTCTCCTTAAATAGCTGATACCCAGAGATTTTATGCTTTGAAGCACCTCTAGCTCCGAAATCAGTCGAACTATCGTCTATAATTAAATATTTGTGTATTTTTTCTTGGCTTATATTAGGTAGTAAGGAAAGACATCTTGACCAAGTGCTTATTTGTTCTTGTACAACTTCTTCAGCATCTATTTGATTAAACTGACTAGATATTTCTCGAAATACTGGTTGAGAAATACTATTTGAATCATTTTCCAAACTAGTTTCATGGCTATTAACTTTGTTTATTGCTGACATGATAATATGTTTTGATAATTTGTTTATTTTCGGTGAATACAAAGACCAAAATGCACCGCGGTTTTTTTCTATAGAGGGAACGGTCCATTCAGTCGTATTCTGACGTTGCACAGTGGAAAATTGTAGAGCAATAGCATATCATAAATGTTTTTTACTTATGTCGCTACTGTCATTATATTTCAATTTTATTTAATAGTTTAATAGTCAATCATTACTATAATGCAGGAATTTCACATAATTTTATGTAAAAATAAATGTTTTGAAGCCCTATTGTTTATTACTTTTGCGGATGTTCATTTCAAACCTGTTTGCTTCATCACTTTAAAAGTTAATTTTCTATAAAACTTTCTAGGAATAAGTATAAAGTATTATACATTTTTGAAAAGCTCATGTTATGGAGATTTTAAGAAAAGTATACATTTTTACTTATACGGTTCAGTTTAGGAGTAATTATTTGAACAATAAAATAAATGAAAAAAAATAATATTCTTCAAGTTCACTGAGACTTTTGGTAGTTACCCACGCTTCCCCACGCTTTACATTTAATATAGTATTGTAGCCTAGGTGTTTATTAAAAACATGTGTAAGAATGAGTTGCAGAAACGTGCGGTTTCCGAAATTATCAAGAAAAGAGTGATAAAAGTAAAAAAAACAGAAAACCGCTTTTTATCGTGGTTTCAAATTTTGTTCATTTATAACAATAGCTTGGTATATGTTTTTTAATTTATTATCAATTTTTTATTGATACCATGGCATTCTTGTATTTTTGCACTCATTTTATGGTGAATGTACAGTGCCAATATATAAAGAGTTGAAACATTTATATCAGTATAACAAATTCACAGTGGAAATTAAACCGACACGTTTGACTATTGAATATTACGTAGGTTACTTTAGTGACTTGTTAAAATGACAACTTTTAAGTGTTCCAAATGTAAATTATTGCTTTCCTATATTGATGGAGGAAGGACAGTTGAGGCACTGTCAACAAGTTTAAAAGAAAATTATCAACTTTCTGAGGACAACTTGTGTTTCATAATCAGTGATATTCAAAGGTACATTATTCCGTCGTTTAATAAACGATGGATACAGGCGTCACGGAAAAAGAAAGCTTTTTTTTATCTAAGAACAGTGATTGGAGGATTCTGAATATTGTGTATCTTTACCTAACTCAGAAGAGGCAATTACCGACTCCACGCCATCTACTTCTTTAGAAAAACGTGGAAGAAAAAAAAGAAAAAATTCCATGTTACTTAAGGAATTTGGATTTGAGCATATCTTTAATACATATCTTCAGCCGTTGCGTTTAATAGGAGAAGAAGCAGAAGCGAAATTTTTGGAATCATTAAGGATTGCTGATAAAGACAAAAAAAAATTAATATCGAGTTTTATGGAAAACGCAAGCCAGAAAAATATGCTAATGGATGAAGAAGCACTCAGCGTGTTTATTGATTATATTTAATAAAAGCACAATATTTTTACAAGAGGAAGGTGACAAATGAACGAAACTGTTCCATATTCCCACCATATAAAATTCAAGAAATTAAACAGACCTGCTATCTACCATCTTCTGCAATAGAAATTACGAACTGGCGCAGTTGTTTGGCAAAATCCGGCACCTTCATCTGTTCGTTTTTGTCAACCTATATGCATAGAAAATAAAAATGGTAAAAGTGTACAAGTAAAACATGAACTTTTTCTAACAATCATATATGGAAAAGTGGCTCAGGCATTAACAGATAGGCCTTCTGGGTTTACATTTACAATATGTGGAGCTATTCCACGGCAAATGAACGATTTGACCAAAGTGGCTTCTAGGCCTGAAAATGAAAATTCTTATCAATACCGATTGTCTACATTACATGCCTGGATTCGTTGTATGGAAATGATATTAAATATTTCTTACAACCTTTTTTACCAAACATGAGCAGCCAGAAGTGAAGAAAAGAAACGGCTAAAGCAAGAGAAGAGGATCTTGGTGCAGAAACGTTTTCGTGAGGAGCTAGGGTTAATCATTGACAAACCAAGACAAGTAAATGGTAATACCAATGACGGTAATACTGCTAGAAGACTTTTTTACAATGCAAGCTGCTCTGCTGAAATCACTGGATGAAAATTTGATTAAGCGATTTTACATAATTCTGCAAGCTCTCTCCTCAGGTGTTATGATAAATGCTGAAAGTTTTGGTATTTATGCTGTAGAAACTGCCAGAATCTATGTGACCAATTATGGATGGTACTCTATGCCATCTTCAGTACACAAAATCTTACTTCACAGAGAAAATATCATAAAGCATTTTGCAGTACTTCCTATTGGTCAACTTTCAGAAGATGCGCAAGAATCCCGTAATAAGGATTATAAAAAATTTCGCCTTCACCATGCCAGAAAATGTTCTCGATCAGTAACAAATGAGGATGTATTTCATACTCATCTGTACACTTCCGATCCGTACATCACCAGCATTAGAAAACCGTATAACAAAAATGTGCAAGAACTTGATAAAGTTACTCTGCAGCTTTTGAAAGTCAACGATCTGATTTCAGGAACTGAAACTCCCTATGCAGTTATGATATAGTACCTTTAATATACCTATACATTATTTCATAAAAGCAACTATTTAAAAATTGTTATTAAGAAACTGTTTTAAATATTTCTATAATTAGTAGGTAAGCATTGTATGTATTTTTTGTCGTTTCTAATAATTTTAAGGTATTTTCATACATTTGTAAAGTGTTATGTTAAGTATAAAAAAAATAAATGTCAATTTTGAAGTTTTTGATTTTTATTTATTTATTTTTAACTTTTTATTACAAAAAATTCTTATAAAAAGTATTTTATTAGAAGAGTCATATACTACTTTAAATTTGTGCAAAATTTCAAATCTCTATTTTTAGTTACAAAAAAGTTATCGATTTTTGGTCCTAAACAGACCTTTTTTTTCCACTGTGCGTTGGCCCGACTTTGGTTCGACGTTATCACTTAAGTGATAAAATAAAGCAACGCTTCCGACGTTGTGCCAACGTTGGCCCAATGTATGTGTGCTAGCTGGGAAGACAGTAACAAGATGTTGATTTATGCAACGCAAACATTCAGAAAACGTCAGAAGTTATGATTGCAGATAAATCATCAGAATGTAAAAATGATAACGATAACTCAGCTTTCGATGTTGGACTTTATATTCAGGCAACAGCTAGAATAAATGATGATCTCAAGTATCATATACTAACCGAACCATTCAAGCCCCATGAAATTTATGATTTCAAAATTGATGTGCCAGAACATGAAGCTGGAAAGCGACGTTTTAGACATCATTGGTTGTTTCAATATGTTCCTTGGCTGGCGTACCCTTCAAAACTAAAAGGTGCTGTTTGTATATATTGCATTCTTTTCCCACAAAATGTATATCGAGGTTTTCAGGTGCATTTATTACTACAGCCTTTAGAAAATATAAGGATTTTAACGAATGTGCTCGAAATCACATGTCATCGTCATGGCATATGTGTTCTCAACAAGATGCTAAAAACTTCATGGTAATGAGAAGAAGTCCAAAAAAGGAAATTGTATGTCAGGTTGATGATTCTATAAAACGCATTGTTGAAGCAAACAGACAGAAAGCTCTTTTCTATCATATCAACGATTTTGTTGTGTGGAACAAATAATTTAGCTCTGCGAGGGAAGGAAGGAAAGGAAATATGCATCAGCTATTGTGCTTTCGAATTGAGGCTGGTGATAAGGTTATAAAAAATCATCTTGATACTGCTGCAAAGAATGCAAAATATATATCACATCAAACCGAAAAAGAATTGATCAAAATATCTAAACAGATTCTGGTAAATGATATTGTGTCAGCTGCAAATAACTCCATTGGATTCTCAGTATTAGCTGATGACACAGCCGATATTTCAGGGACAGAACAAATATCCATTGAAATATGCTTTGTCGACCCAACAAAAGAGCAAGTGATTGGGGAAGAATTCCTTGGATTTGTTCCATTGAACGATATGTCTGCAGCTTCAGTTTCCAACGCAATGTTAAGCAAGTGTTTATCATTAGGTCTCAATTTAGATTGTCTGTTAGGTCAGGGATACGATGGTTACTCAACCATCGCAGGAATGGATAACGGCGTCCAATCAAGAATCAGAATGAAATATCCAAAGGCGGCTTTTGTTCATTGCTCATCACATCGACTGAACTTGGTTGTAAATGATCTGAGTGCACTTCCGCAAATTCCCAATATATCAAATCAATTATTGCGTTTTTCCGTGAAAGTCTTAAGAGAAGATCAATGATACCCAACATTCTTCTTCTCTGCGAGACTCGATGGACTGCAAAGTATAAGAACATACGAGTGTTTTGTAATAATTTTGACCAAATATTTACCCAGTTGGATGTGTTATCTAACGAAGCAAACGGAAACACACGTCAATCGGCACATCAGTTGTTATTAACATCCAGCTCAACAACTGTTTTATTTGGGCTAATTATCATTTCATTTTACTCAGCTCTCCTGGAACTCTGTACACAAGCACTTCAAGCCATTCAACTAGACCTTTCACAAGTACAGAGGCACATTCACGAATTACTCTTGGTTATAAATCTACACAGTAACAAGGCAGATTTGCATTTCAGTGCAGATATCTACAAGAGAGTGTCTGGAAAGTTGAACATTCAACTAAAACCACCAAGGCAATTTTCAAGGCAGGTATACCGAAACAATTGTGGAGCAACGGATACAAATGTCGAGGAATACTTTCGCCAGGCTATGTATATCCCTTATCTCGATTCATTAATCGATTCGCTTCAAATGCGGTTCTCAGAAGATAACACTGCTCAATTTAACCTTTGTTTACTTCATCCTGCAAAGATGAGAACTTTAACTTGTGAAAAATTCATTGAGAAAATGTCAACTGCCAATGAAGTATACAAAGTTAATAACTTTAAACTCGATAGTGTAATTTGGTTTGATTTTTGGGCCATTCAATCTTTTCGAAACACAATAAACGAATTCACAGATTTACTACCAAGGACTGTGTTCTACCCTGCAGTACATGAAGCTTTGTTCATTTTTGTTACACTGCCAACAACAACATGTGCTGTAGAAAGATCATTTAGTACATTGCGGCGCGTGAAGACTTGGCTACGATCAACCATGTGTAATGAGCGTTTGTCTGGGCTTTGCATACTGAGCGTGCCTCGTGAAAAAATACGCTCCAGAAAATCTGAATTTATGGAACAAATTGTAAATAAGTTTAGCAGTGAACGCAGACGACTACAATTTCTATTTACTGAATAACAATGATTTAGTTCTTGTGTTTTTATTTTTACATTTTCTTTAGTTTTCTGTTGTTACTGGTCTAATTTAATGACTTGATTAATTGATGCATTTATGTAGTTTTTGAAATATAACTATTGAATTTTATTTGCCTTCCCTCGTAAAAAATCTTGCCGGCGCCCATGGATTGAGTCCAGTCTTCGCAAGTTTCCATTTCCTTGATAAGTAATTAATGTTTGGTTTATAGTTTTGACCAGTTTTTTTAATGCGTTGTTTGTCAGAACCGTATATAACTGAACATTTACAAGAGCGAGAGTGGTCAATTTTGGAGTGCTTGATGGTGGCTGGATATGTCCTAAAACTAAAACATGCAAATTTTATGTCTGTTATAAACTTTGTTCAGAAAGTTTTTGTAAAACTTTTAAATTATTTGTTTTTAAAGAGATTTGAAACTTGTCAAAAATATGTTTCCTGAAATCTACCTAGTCTCAATTCTTAACAGTTAAGATTTTCTTTTTATATATGAATGTAAAAATTATTTTAGTATAAATATTTACTGGGGCTAGTTATAAGTGGAGGCCCGTCGGATGCTTAAGCAAGCCATTTAGTTCCTTCCGGGGATAATTCTTGTGGTGGGGTAAATCTTTTCCTAAAGGGCTGAGGCTGAGGTTGCTGCATAACATTTTTCTCTTCAAAAAATATTGCACTTTTAGAAAATTTTTGATAGAGATTTTCTCTTTTTGTGCCTTTACAATTTTTTTTATAAAATTTTTACAATTATTTTTATAAAATTTTTACAATTATTTTTATAAAATTTTTACAATTACTTTTATAAAATTTTTACAATTATTTTTATAAAATTTTTACAAGTTTTGTTTCAAAATAACTTTAATCTATTAAGATTGATCTTCCTCGGCTCTCCAAAATAATTAGCGGTCAGTTACCTTAGTTCTCTTATCTAAGTTCTTTAAGTCAATTTTCTTTGTCAATATAAAAAGTATTTGGTTTTCTCACAGTTTTTCTGTTTAAAGAGAAATAAATATTTTTTTATTTTCTATGTATTTTGGCAGTAGTTTAAACTTTAGAAAAATGCTGAGATTTTCACCCTATGCTTAAGCCAAGTTAAACCACGCTTTAAATAGCAAATCAATATTATGGTCTATAAAATAAAAACAGTACATCTAGCAATTAAAAAATCATAACAAAAACTGGTGTTATTACATAGTAGAACACTCATGTAACCATAATTTTGAAAATAGTGACCGAATATCACAATAATCAGTAATGTTTTGAAGTATAAGTAGCAAAAAAAACTAACAAAATTTAAACCAAAACTGCCATAAATTCTTAACCAGTTAACCAACCTCGTGGCGTTTTTGGGTCAGCGGGGTTGGCATTTTCATGATTGATGATAACCGTGTACAATTACATTCGCATCCCTTAAAGAAATACCTACTGGGCACTGATTTCTAGTGCGTGCGAGATGTGACCCTACTTATGTCTATGAAATGTTTTTTTTAGGTTTAGCTAAAATTACCGCAAATAAGTTTGAAAGTACAACATACGGTATCCCAAACAGTATGAAGATAATCTTTAACTATCGTTCCTAATAAAAAAAAAAACTATTTCGTCTTTATTTCGTTTTTTTACAGTAAATTTAAGTTTTTATTTCGTTTTCGTTTTTTAAAAATGCCATCATTTTAGTTTCGTTTTTGTTGAACGAAAATTTTTGATTTTTGTTTTTATTTCATTTTCGTCAAAGAAAACAACACTTGAGGTGTCTTTTAGACTGCTCGAAAAAATGTAAAAAAAATGTAAGTTTCAAATTGGGGTCTGGGGATGAGTCATTTTTATAATTTTGACATAAATTTTTTAAGTAAATGTGTATAATCAAAAGAAATTTAAAAAAAAACAATCTCAATATCAAAAGTTTCAAGGTCCTCTCTCACAAAAAATGTTGATAGCTCATTTTCGTAATACTTGAAAATTTCAATTTCATAACACTTTTTCACATTCAAATTATTGTTCTCGCTTTGAAGTAATATTCTCGCTTTGAAGTAATATTCTCGCTTTGAAGTAATATTCTCGCTTTGAATTAATATTCTCGCTTTGAAGTAATATTCTCGCTTTAAATTAATAGATTTTTTTGTTGTGATTGAAGATTTAAACCTTGGTTATACCTTAATTACTAGCAGACATTTTGCTTGGTTAGTTATTTCGGTTGCTTGGTAACATTATTTTGGTATTTTCTATATCATACTTAGGTTATTGCGTTTTATTAGCTAATAAATATCTGCAATCAATCATTGTGTGTTTGTTCCTTCTACCATGATATATATTGGTATTAATCGATTCGCGGATTCCCTTGTAATTTTATTGGACAGTTGTAAAACAATTGAAGTTGGTAAAAGTTTCGTCATTTTTTCATGTTTCTGTACATAAAATTCCAAAAGACGAAGTCTTTTTATCCTTCTAAAAACTTATTAATTGTATAAAATATAAAAACGTTATAAATTGGAATGTTCAATTAAACAAAACGGATAACTGGCCAAAGAGAAACTAAAGCTGAGCTACCTGATAAGTCTTTTAGTCAGTTACCTCGTCATTTTGAGCTGAAAAAAACTATTGCAAGGTCAGAACGGAAACCAATGGAGCAATCCGTCAATTATTTAAAGTTTACACTTCAAAATGTAATCATAATGATTACATTTATCATAATCATCATCATCATCATCATCATCATCATCATCATCATCATCATCATCATCATCATCATCATCATCATCAACATCATCGTCGTCATCATCAACATCACCATTCTGTGACGATTAAACCCAAGTATTAAATTAATCCTTTTTTCTCGCATTGAGTCAATATTTTGATCGTTCTTATGAATTTAAATTCGATAAACTCATTTCAATTCAAGGAATAAAAATTTCAATTCAAGGTATAAAAATTACCACTTAGATTTTATACAAAAAAAAAAGATCTTTAAAAAAACAGAATGTTCGGCAAAAATGTTCTTGTGGATTAAGTCAAACCGATTTATTGAACGGAATTCAAAAATTTTACGTGGAATGTTTAGATGTCAGTATACTAAATACTGGATTGCCAATTGCTTATATAAAAAACAGCAATTCGATAACGCTGAAAAACTTTTTAAAGGTTTAGAAAGAATACAAAGAAGTATTTTAGGAGAAAATCATGCGGATACAATTAATACAACTACTAGATTGCCAAGTGCTTATATGAAAAACAATGCTTCAATAACGCTGAAAGAATGTTTAGAGACGTTGAAAAGAAGCGAATAGAAGTTTTAGGCAAAAATCACGCGCATACATTAAAGGCTAAAATATATAGGGAAAAGGCGGTTCTGGCGCATGAGCACAAAATGCATGAATAACGCATCAATTTTTTTAATGAAAGTAGTGTCTAAAATGCATATTTTGTTGTGTTTGAAGGTGATTTTGATGAATTTTCAGTTTTAAAAAGCCTTTTAAAAGTGAGCTTTAATGTTGTTATGAAGTTGTTATCTTGTAGTGACCGATGGCAAGTGTGTGAATTCCGTCATCTAAGATAATTCTTTTGTCGTCGTTAGCGCTGAGTGCGACCTTGTTGATTTCTTCGGTGTAGACAACGTGATGACGTGATCGGAAAACGTTCAAGGTTGCAAGCTTTTCTTCCTTATTTTTTGGTAGTCTACCACAAGGTGTTAATAATGCTTTGAAAGTCAAGACCATCATCCAACTTTTTCAAGACGTAAAGACACAAATGGCCGCAATAAGAAGTGTCACCAAATTGCACTCTTTCGCTGTTATAATAAACCGGGCTTTTCAAGTAGTCGACCAGCTCAACAAGAGGAGGCTGAGCATAAGAGTCGAAGCTGTATTTTTTGTCAGCGTCTTTATACCAGCACACCCAATGAAACCCTACAGTGCTTGAATCCCCAGTGTTGACAATCCCACATTCTTTTCTTCTCGGTTTTTTTGATAAATCATCCCTCACAAAAACACCTTGAAAGTTTTTCAATTTTAACTGTTTAGCAGCCTTTATCAATTGAAAGTTAGTTAAAGCTTCATTAGGTAAAACAATTCCTTCTACGTCAATCCATTGAAAGTCGATCATTTTTTTAATTTCTTAAAAAGTTTATCCGAATTTTTTAACAAGCGATTTTCATAGAATGGAGCCTAAAATGGGTATGCTATTGAAGGGTGAATTTGGACCGAGCAGTAAACCAGAACCAGAAATAAGAGTGCTTGCAAGCGTACCGAGTAAGGGGAGTAGAGCACCGATGAAACCTCCTGTTATTTCATGTCCTTTTCCAGTTTTAGCAAAGAGTCCTTTTCCAGTTTTAACAAAGAGCCCATCGCCTTGAGTATTTCCAGTCCAAGGTTTTAAGAATAAGCCTGAACCAAATTTGGTTATTTTTATTCCTTTTCCATCTTTGCTCAAGTAAAATGTTTTGGGTTTTTTATGATTAACACCTCGTCCAGCGATAGAATCAACCATAGCTGAACCGGCAGGTGAAACAAGTCCACCTAATAAACCTTTTGCAAGTACTGGAGCTGCACGGGATGCAAGCGTACCGAGTAAAGGTAAAAGAGCACCGATGAATCCACCTTCTACTTTTGCGTTGTGCATGAGTTGTTTTTTGCTGAGTTTGAGGGTGACGCCTTTTCCAGCTTTATAGGCTTTTGCAATTTGGTTGAGTTGGGTTTGCGTGACGGCAAGAACATGTTCGCCGTTCAAGTCTTGATGAGTGAGTTTTATGCTGGTTGCAGTTTTATCATGCATCGCTTTTTTAATTTTGTCAGCTTGTCCTTGCGAGATGTTGAGTTTAATGTTTTGATACATTTTATAGAGTTAAGAAATTTATTTATTTCACTTCTCGAATGTGATAACGGATTGTAACATCCTCTCCACGAAAATCAACCAAATCTCCATTGTTATCAATGATGCGAGTAACCATTGTTGAAATTTCAGGAACTTGAACAGGAAGATAAATCAAATGCATAGGTCTTTCGATGATTTTGTAACCAGGGTCAACTTGCGGGTAAAAGGAGTAGATGCAGTTTAATTGCTTACCATTAACGTAGGATGATCCGATAACGTTATTAACAATTCTAATGGTATTGATGCTTAAAATTTTAGCGATATGATCTGACTCGTGTTCTGAATTGGAGTTTAATTTTCTTTTAGTAAACCCTAAAACTGAAGCAATGCTGTTATCCACGTTAAAGTCGATTATATAATTCGCTCCAAGTTTAATGGTTGATTTTAAGGTGTTGACATTCACTGCAATTTGAAGGTTGCTTGATGAGTAGCTAATTTTATTCGCAATAATATAACTTCCACGTTGAGCCTTTTGTATGGTGGATGAAATTGACCTTTGCATAAACTCATTGATGTCTTTAATTTCGTAGCTTCCGTCAGGGATGATAACGGTTTCCCAATGAGCACCATTGTTCATGCTGTATTTGATTGAACTATTTTTGCTGTTTATGTTTGGAATACTGTTATAGGTCTCAAGTCCGAGAAAAGCCATTTCGTAGCTTTTTCCTTTTTCAAAGACGATTTTGTCTAAAAAATTAGTCGTGATAACACTTGATTTATCATCTACATCGATTATAGTACCTGACATTTTTTAAAAATGGACGAAATTTTTTTAGATCCTTTTGGATCCGTGGAAATGAATTTTTAAGTTAGAAAAAGGCAAATTCATCCAGACCTCTTCTGTATTTTCCATTATCTTTTTCAGAGGATAGATCAATGACGGCAAATCCACGAGGTTTAGACCAGCAATCTCTACAAAACTTTCTAAATTCTTTTATGTCCATATCACATGAGGCGTGTCTTTTATAAATTTCACCAACAGTTCCATCGTCTTGAGGGAATAGACAAATAAAATTGGCATTGGTTCTAATGGCATGTCCGTCAAGATCGAAAAAATTTTGAGCGAGATAAAAGCAGTCTGCGTTAGAGTGTCTTCCATGCGTGTAGTATTTTTCACACATGCTTTGTTTTTCTCCTCTTAAATCGTCGAAGATCATCAGATTGTTTTTTGTTCGATCAAGTTCGGAAGGGTTAGGAACGTCTTCCTCATTTTCGAAAAAATGACACTCTATACACTCGTTTTCAGAATAATTTTTTGATCCTCCAGATCCGTGGAAAGAATTTTTTGAAAGTTCATCAATCACATCTTTAGGGTTTAAATTCAATTTTTTCATTTTGTTTTTATTAAGCAATTGTAGAATGAGTTCTTTTGGTAGTTTCTTCTCAAAGGCTTTTTTGAGTATTTGATATTTGGGTTGGAAAAGGGATTTGCCAAAGACTTGCAAGTGGTTATAATCCAGCCATCCAGGTCTAAGCAATAAATTGAGCAGCAAGGTTGTTTTTCCGCAACCGGACTTTCCAACGATGAGTCCTCGAATGTCTCTTGGAAAAAAGTTGTTATGATTTCTTGTGCTTTCTTTATCATATGACAAATCAACAATGTCCATTTTTATGTTAAAAAACTTATTTATATATGTTAAAATGTACTGCGTTAAATGCAAAAGAGAAACTGAAACCATTCACTTGAAAAAGGAGATGACAAAAAACAATAGACCTATGTTGAAAGAGACTTGCGACTCTTGCGGAACGACCAAATGCCAATTTATTTCTTCGCATGCGCTCGATGGATCATCTTCTTCGACAACAAAAGGAGGTGATTTGGTCGAATCGATCAACAAGCTGTCGAGCAAAGTAAAGCTTCCATGGGCAAAATTTCCAGGAGAAATGCACATTCCTGGGATGAACTTTGCAGGGCCTGGAACCAATTTGGATAAGAGATTGACTTCTACGGACATGTATCAAGATTGGAGCAAGCCGGTAGACAGAGTGGACAATGCAGCGTATCACCATGATTTGGCTTATAAATATTTTAACGACCGACAAAACAGGAATGTGGCTGATCAAATGATGCTTGAGGAGATGAATTCGATTCCCAATCCTACTCAAAAAGAGATTAACGAAAGAAAGCTCATTACGCCTGTGATTAAAGCCAAAGCTAAATTTGGATTGGGTGTAAGTGATTTGAAATGGACGGACCAGCTTGCAGAGGAGCTTCATAAACCTGTCATTCACCATTTTAAAAGAAGAAGGGTGATTGTGAACGACATCGATGAGATATGGGCTGCAGATTTGGTGGACATGCAATCGTTTTCAAAATTCAACAATGGCGTGAAATATTTGCTCATGGTGATTGACGTGTTTTCAAAGTATGGATGGATTGTTCCCTTAAAAAGTAAAACAGGTCTTGAAGTGGCTGAAGCGTTGAAAAAGATATTCCAAGAAAGAAAGTGCATCAAATTGTGGGTAGATAAAGGAAAATAATTTTACAACAAGCACGTGAAAGCGTTGGGTGTTCAATTGTACTCTACTGAAAACGAAGAAAAAAGCTGTGTCGTTGAGCGATGGAACAGGACGATGAAAGAGAGGATGTTTAAATATTTTTCAGCCAACAATACCAATAAATACGTTGACGTTTTGGACAAGATGGTGAAAAATTACAACAACACGATACACTCTTCCATTAAAATGACGCCAGTGGAAGCCAGCGATGAAAAGAAAAAAGGTAGGGTATGGTGGAATCTGTATGGAAAGGATCAAACATTACCAGAAAAACCGAAATTTTCTATGGGTGATCAAGTGAGGATCGTAAAAAAGAAGTCTCATTTTGAAAAAGGGTATACGCCGAGATGGACTGAGGAGGTTTTTACCGTATCAAATGTTCAGCATACGAATCCACCCACATATAAAATCGCTGATGCTAACGGTGAAGAAATTCAAGGTACTTTTTACGAGCAGGAAATGCAAAAGACGCATCAAAACATATTCAGGATTGAAAAAATCGTTCGTAAAACAAAGACCAGATCGTTAGTCAAATGGTTAGGGTATCCAGACTCGTTTAATTCGTGGGTGAACAACGATGAATTAATCAGTTTGCAAGATCCAATAAGGATTTAAAATTATTTTCTTCATCTTGAAAATGCATGCTCCTCACAAGTTTTTTAGAAATGTTGCCTCAGCTGAAGTTCACAGTTTGGAATTGCAACTAAAATTTTTAGAAGAGAGGATTAGGGAGTTGGAAGAGAGAAAACCAAGTAATATTATTATGTATACGAAAACGTTGGATCATCCACCCTATTATAACGACAAAGGACAGTATGAGATTTTTGCTCAGAAAGATATTAAATTTGCTGCTCTCTCACATACAACGATAGCTTTATCTATTGGGTTGAAGTTTGAGAAAGGTATTGCAGTGGTGACATTAATGAACAAAATCACTGAGCAGTTGAATTATAGAAAGAACGAAGTCATTATTTCAGATTCTGTAGAAAACGTTATTATGGACGTGAATAGCAACAGCAAAGAGGACGTGATTGTTAAAAAAGGCGAAAAGTTCTGCACGATTACGCACATTGATTTAAAATAATCTTTCTTAATGAAAAAAATGGAGATATTGAATGAAAAACTTTATCCAGTTCTTCCATCAGCTCCTGTAGATGAAGGACAACGTCTTCAGAAGATCGGCGAGATTCAGAAAGAAATAGAAACTGAAAAAGTGAAAAGAATGGCTTTGAGTAAAAAGTACCATCGCGTTTTCAGGATCATTTCGAATGTGGACAATACGATGCAAGGTTTATGCATAGCATTGGGTGTGACTGGAATTGGTCTTTTGTCTACGATTATTGCAAGTCCTGTTGCGATTGCGTGTGAAGGGGTGGCTATTGGATTGGGTTTTTTATCGATTGTTGGCAGTCAAGTGAACAAAAGAATGGCTTTGAAAGCGGAAAAGCATGAAAAGATAAAAGTGCTGGCAGAGTCAAAATTGAACACGATCAGCGAGCACATTTACAAGGCGTTGGTAGATGGAAGAATAAGCGATTCAGAGTTTCAGTTGATTCTTGATGAGCTTCAAAAGTTTAAGACCTTGATGGAGGAAATACGAACCAAAACTAAAAACGGAATAGATGAAGTGATGAAAGAAAACTTGATCCAAAAAGGACGAGAAGACACGATTCAAGCGTTCAATAACATGTTTAAAAAAAATTAATTTTTTCCATGGATCCAAAGGATCTTAAGAAACATTAATGAAGAAACCAACTTATGATTTTTTTCTCACGTATTTTAAAAAGATGTTTTTCTTTAAAATACAAGACCCGAACAAGAGAGATGAGATTGTGAAGGAAGTGAATGACAGAAGAAAGGGGATTTATCAGAACAGCATCAACGACAACATTTTAGATGCTGATTTTCAAGCTAATGCGAGCAAGCTGTTTAGACCTCTCATTGAAAGCAACGAGAAGATTTTCCATGGATCCAAAGGATCTAAAAAATTTGTGTCAAAAATGCCTTTTGAAGTGAATAAGGTTGGAGATAAAATGTTCATTGGTAAAATGGAGGTTGAAATGGATGGAGATGACATTATTGTTGGTGATGAAAGGTATGAAAGGACAAAAGGTCTTTGGGAGCTGATGACTAAATTTGAAATACCAAGCGAGTATACGGATGAAGATTTGGAGAATTATGAAAAAATTTTAATGGACAGCGATGCTATAAGATCTGATACGAAGCCGAATAAACCGAAAGCTTCAAAAAGACCAAAGTATCAGAAACTTATTGCTCCTATTTGGGAAAAAATGGTGCGTATTGAAAAAGGGAAAAAAGGTCGTGGAGTGATTATTCTTCCGAGCGATCCGAATGCGTTGGTGGAAAAGCTTGAATTGAGTATTGCTTCCTGGCATGCTGGAAATACAGCATCGAGAAATGTAGCTGTGAGCATTTGCGATGAGTTGTTGAGACAAAAGGAAATTAATAAAAGTGAATACAAGTCGTTAATGAAGACGATTGATAAAATTTAATACACGCCACGGATCCAAAGCATCAAGGGATTTAACATGAAAGGATCTTAACGAAAAATGCTCATTGTGAACAAAAGAAGATATGTGAAAAAGAACGTTGTTGGAGGAGGTGGCATTGTAGACTTGATTAAAAATTTCATCAAAAGAGCAGCTTCTTCAAGTATGTCAAAAGCAACAATGAATTTGCTTAAAAATGCTGCATTAAGCAAAATTGGGCAAGAAGCGATTACAGCTGCAAAATCTGCTGGAACAGAGTTAGCCCTTTCTGCCATTTCTGCTGCTAGAGATGTGACTATTGATAAAGGTAAAAAGACCATTGAGAAATTAAAGACTGGTTCATCCATTAGTAAAATGTCAAAACAGAATGCGATTCGAATCCAAGACCTAGTGAAGATGGGAAGAGGCATGAAAATCGCATGAAGGATGAGTGTGAAATGATCTAAAAAAAATTTTCTTTCTATAAAATGATAACTACTGATCGATTAAGACTGAGTGATAAACCAGAGTATGACACTGGCATTGAAAAAGTGGATTTTTTTGAGTACCTTCCAACCAATCTTGATTTAAATTCTTCAGGCACGATCACTTTTGAGATTGACTGTCAATCTATTAAAACATTACCATCAGAGGTTTACATTTTTATTGAAGGAGTGTTGAAAAAGAGTGATGGAACCTTTTATGAAGCCACAGACAAGATCGCCTTGGTGAATAATGCTTTGATGTATTTGTTCAACGACGTGACTTATGACTTGTCTGGAGAGCAAGTGGAAAGAGTTATTTATCCAGGTCATGCCACCACCATTCTTGGATTGTTGAAATATCCTTTCGGTTTTCAGATGACAGATGGTATGAAGCAAATGTGGTTTATGGACACATCAAATCTTGTTGAAAATGAAGGATTTAAAGTTAGACGAGACCATTTGTTTGCAGACACTACATCCGTTGGCGCTTTTTCGTTTAGAATACCTTTAAAACACATTTTTGGTTTTTGTGAAACCTATGATAAAGTTGTTTATGGGTTTAGACACACCATCACCTTTACAAAGAAAGAATGTGATGATGCGATTTACAGAGCGGAAAGCGCTAGTATAGGAATGATCGATCTTAAAAAATTCAGTCTTTATATGCCACGCGTTGAATTGAGTGTTTCTAAAAATGCTGAATTCATGAGTTTAATAGCTCAAAAGATACCTATCGAAGTAGCTTATAAATCAAACAAATGTGAAAGACAGCTTATTCCTGCTGGTCAAACAGAATTTACCTGGTCGCTTGGAAGAATCACCGACAAAAGCGTTCCGATGTTTGTTTTGTTTGGATTTCAGACGAACAGACCATCCAGTCAAACTGTTAATCCGTCACTATTTGACCATTGCGATATTAGCAATTTTTACGTGACCGTCAATGGAATAAAGTATCCAAATTATAATTACGACTTGAATTTTGGAGAAAAGAAAGTGACCATGGCTTATGCAGATACGTTTTCTTTTGATGAAAAATATTACGGCACAAACGAACTTGTTTGTCAATCTGGGTTGACCTTGTTTCATTATTTAAAATTGTATCCCTTGTTCTTTGTTGATATCAGCAAGCAAAAAGAAAGAGTGGCTTCAGAAACAGCTGAATTGGTGATCAACCTTAAATTGCGAACTTCAACTGTTGCAAATACCGTTATCTTTGCAGTGGTGATTTCTGATAAAATGCTTAATTTTGTTTCAAATGGAACTCACATGACTGCTGTTTATTGAGCAAGATCCATGGAAATGATTTTTTAACTTTTACCGTGTTAAAAATTCGAAGAATTTCCAGTGATCCAAATGATCTAAAAAATTGAATTGACTTAAGGAAAGTAACGGCGGAAATAAAATGTATTACACAAAAAAGTTTTTGAAAAATTTACTGAATGAAAACGGTGTTACTAAAACAGCTAAAAATATGCCAACGTTGTTCATGCTTGCGATTGAAAATAACTTGATTAGTAAAGATGATCTTTTGGAGAGAGCCACAGAAAAGAGAACACGTCGACCAAGAATACATGAACCTAAAGAAAAGAAGATTGCTGATCCTGTTAAGAAAATCACTGTGAGATTGACCAACGTTGAAACAGGTGAGGTGACTGAGTACAAGTCTATGTACAAAGCGGAGAAAGAAACTGGTCATGGATGGAGATATTTTAAGCTTCGAGATGGAAAGGTTGAAAATGGAATCAAGTTTGAATATTTACACCCTTCAGAAAGATCATGAAATGATCTAAAAAATTTTTTTTCTTCCGTAAATAAAATGAGATATACAACGTCGTATTTGAAAAATTTGCTTAGGGAAAACGGAGTCACCAAAACCTCAAACAAATTATTAGGTCTGTTGATGCTTGCGATTGAAAATAACTTGATTAGTAAAGATGATCTTTTGGAAAGTGTGAAAGAGTGCAGACCAGTTGGTATTCAAAAATGGGAATGGCTTCGTTCAGCAAGAAAAAATCCAATCACTGTGAGATTGACCAACGTTGAAACAGGTGAGGTGACTGAATACAAGTCTATTTACAAGGCAGTGAAAGGAACTGGACATAAATGTGAATATTTTGCTAATCGAAATGGAAAGGTTGAAAATGGAATCAAGTTTGAAATTCTTTACCCTCGTTGATTTTTTCAATTCTTCAAAAAAGAGTTGAAAATGACTTTTCATTTGATGATAATGAACATGAAGAAAATGTCGGCAAAACTGAAAATGGACACGATGATCCAAAAATATGAATATTGCCCATTTGCTGAAAAAAAAAATTGAATTCGAGTGAAATCATTAACAGCACATTTAAACAAAATGGGAAATAATCAAAGCAAATTTGTTGAAGAAAAAGAGTTTGACTTGGGTAGAACGAGCAAGGATGATATTTTAGTCGCTCTCGACAACGAGTCAATACTTTCTCCAGATCCTGTAGTTCAAAAAATCCAAAAGAGGATTAGAGAATTTGATTCAGATCTTAAAACGAAGATTAAAGATCACTGTGAAGATAATGGTTCTTTTGATATTGTTGTTTCGATTGTGCAAAAAAAAATTGAACTTGTTAGAATGAACAAGACTGGTGAAGCACGACGTCTCTATAAAAAAAATGATGCATGGGGTCCATTACATATGAAAAATCGAATTGCTTTTTAGATTCGTGGAAAATCACAAGTGCCCTTGATGGAGAACATTACCGAATGATCCAACTCTTTGGTGAAGAGGAATTGCTGATGGAAGACTATGACTCTCTAAAAGAGATGAAAAATCAAATCGACCTCACCATTTTATTATTCGAAATGGATGAACTAAGACCTTAAAATCACCCTTTTTGAGATCCTTTTTTGATTCTTTTTAAAGAATTGAAAATTGAACTTGCTTTAAAAAAAATCGCGGCATTAAAAAAGATGCTTAGTATTGATGAATCAGGTTATCTCATTGATGTTCTTGGAAATCGATATGTGTTTGTTGACCATTATGATGTGATTGATGAATATGGTGCTTCTTACACACTCGGCTTTGATAAAGATGGAAATATTCTTTTGGTTGATTTTGATTCTGGTTTTGAAGAATGGAAATATGATCAACAGAATTTGAGGGACTAATAGTTACCATCATAAGATTTTTAATTCTTCACGCGAGAATTAAAATATGCTGACAGTTTGCCGAGATTTTTAAAAAAATTGAATTGACTTAAGGAAAGTAACGGCGGAAATAAAATGAGCCGCCAATCTTCAGAAAAATTTATCGCAAAAGATAAAAACACCGAAAATTTTTTTCTTCCATTAATAAAAATGGAAGATAAATCAAGTCTCAATGGCATCATTACGAAGAGATGCTAAAGAAAGGCACCTCAAAGGCTATACCAAAATGACAGGGGAACAGCTCGTTGAAGCAATAAGAACAACAAAACCTGTCATTGGTCAAAAGTCTGTTAATGATCGAAAAGATCGAAATAAAATAACTGTAAAAGAATTAAGAGAGATGGCTAAAGGTCGTGATGATATCAAAGGTGTCTCAAGAATGAGAAAGGCTGATCTCATTGCAGCTTTAAATATTACCATCATTGGAAGTGGTTCACGTAGACGCACGACTGAGGCAAGACCTTTGCCTGCTCCGCGTCCTGCGATTGCTCCAAGTCGTCAAAAGCCTCCTGTTGCTCCAAAGCCGACAATAATTCCACCGAGACCTGTTGTGCAGAAACCGACTATTGCTCCTAAACCGGCTCATTTGCAAAATCGAGTGACGTCCATCCTTGACACACCTGTTGTTGATTCAACAAACGTCATTACACCTAGACCGGTTCCTGCTCCTAGACCTGGTTGGTTTTCAAGATTGACAGCAGCCGTCTCCAATGGTTTTAACCAAGTAAATAATATTATTGGTTCATACGTTCCAACCACGGTGAAAAATGCAGTAAGCAGCGTAAAAAGCGGAGTGGAAAAAACGATCAAGTCGTTCAAAGATGTTGCATTTGCTGCTCCGGTTCCAGCTTCAGTGTCTACAAGTCCGGTTCCTGCTTCAGTGTCTACAGGTGCTCCTTACACCATAAAGTTTAATATGTCCAAGCATTCAGCAGAGCGTTCAACCAGAGTATTTTCTTACGAGCCGTATTCTCGGCAACAAGATATTGTTTCTTTCTTAAACTTGGTAAGGGAGTCTGTTATTCAGACCATGCAAGGAGAAATCAACACAAAGGTGAGAATGACTCTTGTCTGTGAAATGACTCGTGTAAGCATCTTAACAGGCGAAGAGACTACTCAGCCGGCAAACTTTTCATCCTTCATGGAAAGATTACTCAAGGGTACAGATGTGAGAGCGCTCATGACTGAAATGGAAGAAAAAATCTTGGAAAGCAGTGCCAATTACAATAAGATGGGATCCAATTGCGTCTTGTCTAAGATTTTAAGAATGGACATTAGCTTTACTGATTATGAGCCTTTTAATGGATCTTCTTACATGGAGCTGCCTCTCAAGTTGAAAAACAAAAAAGCCATCATCAACATGGAAAACAACGACAATGAATGTTTCAAGTGGTGTGTCACCAGAGCTCTTAACATGAAAAATAGAGACAACGAAAGAATTGATAATGAGTTGATTAAACAATCGAAAGAGCTTCATTGGGAAGGAATGGAATTTCCTCTAAAGGCGACTGATGTTGAAAAGTTTGAGAAAAATAATACTGACATTAGCGTGAACGTCTTTGAGTATGAAAAGAATAAACCGCAACCTTTGCAAATATCGAAATTTCATGATCGAAAGCATAATATTGATTTGCTTCTTATCTCAAACGAAAAAAACAGCCATTACTTCCTCATTAACGATTTCAGTCGGTTTGCTCGTTCTTCAGCATCAAAACATCAACATAAAAGATATTTTTGCAGAAATTGAATGCATGGTTACGACCTTGAAGAAAAGCTTCAAATCCATCGAAAATACTGCTACGATAACGCTCCAATGAGAATCGATCTTCCAAAAGAAGGGTCAACCCTTGAGTTTAAAAACTACAACAACACCATGAGAGTTCCGTACTGTATCTATGCCGACTTTGAAAGTTTTATCAAGCCCATCAACACTCGCACCCCTGACTCAAAACAGTCATACACCAAAAAATATCAAAAGCATGTTCCAAGCTCGTTCTACTATTACATCGTAGGACCTGATGGCTTTAAAAGTAAACTTGCCAAGTACACAGCAGAAAGCGAAGACGATGACGTAGGTGAAAAGTTTGTTACTATGATTGAAGATGACTTTTTAAAAATTTATGACGACATCGAATCACGGAAAGAACAATGGGAAAAAAAGAAACCTGGGACTGATGAGGATGAAAAGAAGTTTGAAGATGCAACTGAATGTCACATTTGCAAAAAGGATCTTAACGGTGATAAAGTGTGGGATCACTGTCATTTGACTGGAAAATACCGTGGTGCTGCTCATAAAAAATGCAACTTGGATTATCAAATTCCAAAATTCATACCCGTTGCCTTTCATAACTTGACTGGCTACGACAGCCATTTATTCATCAAGAAATTAGGTGGAAAAAAGGCAAAGCTAACTTGCATACCCAACAGCGAAGAAAAGTACATTAGCTTCTCGAAAAGCATCAAAGTAAAAGATTCGATTAATAAGAAAGGAAAGCCAACAAAAGTGTATAGAGATTTGAGGTTCATTGACAGCTGCAGGTTCATGCAAAGCCCTTTAGAAGATTTAACTGACAACCTTGTTAAAGATTTGTGTGAGGAGTGCTCTAAATTAGACCCTAAGACATGCAAAAAGGACTGTCTTGATAAGAAAGGTAAAAAATGCAAGTGCAAAGCCAATTGCAAAGATTGCGCTCATAGAAGATTTAAAAAAGGAGACATCATGTGCAAACATCTCAATTCATTCTACAGCGGAGAACAAAGAAATTTGCTGCTAAGAAAAGGCGTTTACCCTTACGAATGGGTGGACTCGATTGAAAAGTTTTCCGAAACGCAATTGCCACCCAAAGAAGCCTTTTATTCTAGACTAAACGATAAACACATCAGCGATGAAGACTATACGCATGCGCAAAACGTTTGGAAAGTATTTGGATGCGAAACCTTTAAAGATTACCACGAGCTGTACAACAAGTCCGACGTTCTTAATCTTGGCGATGTCTTTGAAAATTTTAGAGACACTTGCATGGAATATTACAGCCTCGACCCTCTTTGGTATTACACCTCTCCTGGTTTGGCTTGGGACGCTATGCTAAAAGAAACTAAAATTGAGCTGGACTTGATCACCGATATCGATATGCTCCACATGATCCAAAGAGGAATACGCGGTGGAATATGCATGATCTCGAATCGACTTGGAAATGCCAACAACAAATACATGGACAAATATGATCCTTCAAAACCATCCACATTTATTCAGTACTTAGACGCCAACAATCTTTATGGATGGGCTATGAGCAAAGCTCTTCCCGTTAGAAAGTTCAGATGGATGACTGATGAAGAACTCAACAATTGGAAATCGATGCCTTGCTTTCTCGAAGTTAATTTGAGCTATCCTGAAGAGCTTCACGATTTACACAATGACTACCCTTTGGCTCCTGAAAGATTAACCATTGGAAAAGTCAACAAGCTCGTTCCAAATTTAAACAACAAAGAAAAATATGTCGTTCATCATGAAAACCTAAAACTCTATGAACGACTTGGACTTGTCATCACCAAAATTCATCGTGGTATCACCTTTGAAGAAGAGCCTTTTATGAAAAAATACATTGATGGCAACACCGATAAAAGAACAAGAGCTAAAAACGAATTTGAGAAGGATTTTTTCAAACTCATGAACAACTCCGTCTTTGGTAAAACCATGGAAAACATTCTAAAACATGTCGATATTAAACTGGTTACCACAAGAAAATAAGTCTTGAAACTATCCAAAAAGGAAAGGTTTAGTCGATGCACCATTTTTGATGAAAACCTCACTGCCATTCACATGAAGAAAACATAAGTCACTTACGATAAACCTGTTTACTTGGGAATGAGCATCCTCTACCTGAGCAAGACTCTCATGTTTGAACACCACTATGACTACATGAAACCTAAATACGGTGATCGCGCAAAATTACTCATGACCGACACTGACTCGCTCATTTATGAAATTGAAACTCCTGATTTCTATGAAGACATTGCCGATGATGTGCTTGAAAAATTTGACACGAGCGAATTTCCTAAAGACCATCCTGCCATTCAAAACGTTGGCTTCAAAGTAGGTGAAAATAAAAAGGTTGTTGGCATGTTTAAAGATGAGACCGGTGGTAAACAAATCACGCAATTTGTTGGGCTTCGACCCAAGCTCTACTCCTACTACATCCCTGAAGAAAAAGAAGAACACAAAAAATGCAAAGGAGTCAAAAAGAACGTGGTCAAAAATAAGATTACTCACCAAGACTACTATGATTGCCTAATAAATAAGGAAGAAAAGCTTGCAACCTTGAACGTTTTCCGATCACGTCATCACGTTGTCTACACCGAAGAAATCAACAAGGTCGCACTCAGCGCTAACGACGACAAAAGAATTATCTTAGATGACGGAATTCACACACTTGCCATCGGTCACTACAAGATAACAACTTTATAACAACATTAAAGCTCACTTTTAAAAGGCTTTTTAAAACTGAAAATTCATCAAAATCACCTTCAAACACAACAAAATATGCATTTTAGACACTACTTTCATTAAAAAAATTGATGCGTTATTCATGCATTTTGTGCTCATGCGCCAGAACCGCCTTTTCCCTATATATGCTAAATACTGGATTGCAAGGTGCTTATTTGAAAAACAAGTGTTTGATAAAGCTGAAAAACTGTTCAGAGAAGTAGGAAATAAGCAAAGAAAAGTTTTAGGAGAAAAACACGTGGATACACTAAATACACAATATAGGACGCAAGGTGCTTGTATGAAAAATAACAGTTTGATAACGCTGAAAACCTGTTTAGAGATGTAGAAAATTAGCAAAAAGAAATATTTGGAAGTTCTAGGTGGGTAGCATAAGGATACTATAAATGCTACTTTCTGGATTGCCATGTGCTTATATGAAAAGAAACAGTTCGATATAGCTGAGAATGTATTTAGAGATGTAGAAAGTAAACGGAAATATGATTTAGGAAAGAAACATGCGGATAAAATAAATTATAGCCACTGGATTGCAATGTGCTTGTTTGAAAAGAAGCAGTTCAATTGAGCTGAAAAACTAATAAAGTTAAAGAAAGAATCCGAATAGAGACTTCTGGAGAGAATAACCCAGATACAACTCAATGCAAAAAACTGCGTTGCAAGCTGCTTATATAAAAAAATATGTTCGATATGGCTGAAAAAAATATTGAGAGAGGTTAGAGTATTGCAAAATAAACTTTTAGGGTATCACGCTGATACACTAATTACTAAATATAGGATTGCCATGTGCTTATTAAAGTAAAGCAGTTCGATAAAGCTGAAAGATAATTTAGAGACGTAGAACTGAGGCAAAAAGAAGTTTTAAGAGAGGAACATACGGATTTTTTTAATACTACTTTTCGATTACCATGTGCTTATTTGAAAAACAAAAGTTTGCTTAAGCTTGTGCGTTATTCAGAAATCAAGATTTCTTGGGTTTAAAGAGAAAGAAAAGAGTTTGCTCTAAATATTTTTTTCTGGATTTCAATGTGGCTCTTTAAGAGAATGCTGAAAAATAATTTAGAAATGCAGCAACTAAATGAAATGAGGTTTCAGGGTTGGAACATGCAGAAACCCTGAATACTGAGTATTGGATTGCAAGATGCTTATATGAAAAGCAGCAGTTCAATTACGCTCAAAAGTTGTTTAGACATGTAGAACTTAAGCGAAGTGCAATTTTTGAAAGAAGATATGCGGGTACACTAAATACTAAGTACTTGATTGCATTATGCTTATACAAAGAACAGAAGTTCGATAATGCTGAAAAGTTTTTTAAAGATGTAGAAAAGGAGTGAAAAGATGTTTTAGGAAAGTATCATCTGGATGCATTAAATCATGTGGATGCATTGCTTATTTGAGAAACAACAGTTTGATGACGCTGAAAACTTATTTTGGTATTTAAAGTTTGCATACATACATACATACATACATGCATGCATACATACATACATACATACATACATACATACATACATACATACATACATACATACATACATACATACATACATACATACATACATACATACATACATACATACATACATACATACATACATACATACATACATACATACATACATACATACATACATACATACATACATACATACATACATACATACATACATACATACATACATACATACATACATACATACATACATACATACATACATACATACATACATACATACATACATACATACATACATACATACATACATACATACATACATACATACATACATACATACATACATACATACATACATACATACATACATACATACATACATACATACATACATACATACATACATACATACATACATACATACATACATACATACATACATACATACATACATACATACATACATACATACATACATACATACATACATACATACATGCATACATACATACAATATATATAAAAATGCTTTGTTATGTTTTTAGACCACTCAATACAGTTACTCTATGATTGCTCTCTTGTCTTAAAATGTTTGGGTACTGGGGACAGACATTTTTTTAATCTTTTTGAAGTCCTTGCTAACAATAGCAAATTTATAAGCAATCCAAATATCAGATTAGTAATCATATACGTTGCCGTACAATAGTAGAAGATGGGATAAGTAAAATAGCTTTCAGGGGAAAAATAATGCAAAAGCGCATAACACACTCCTAATCCAATAGAAACAAGAAAGTGAAAAATAATGATCGGTATTAAGTAAACCCCATTGAAACGAACACCGCAACACTTTTTGTCATTGAATACAACAATAAAACGTTCGATCGAAATCAACACCATTATTGAGCCCGAAAACATTAAGGGAAATGCAATCCAAAATGCAATAATGGAGATTGTTATGCATCCAATCTCGTTCAGATATACAAATAAAATTATTTCGAGTGGAGTATGTATTATTGCAACTATGAAATCGATGAACGATAATAGTAATACCAACTTTTCGTTTCTCGAGTATTTATTTCTTCCTTTCGATTTGTAAATTCCATATGATAACATCGAGTTAGCGATAAAAATAAGCAAGGCAACTATTCCGTTCACCAACTTCAGCATTTCTCCATTCAAACCGGCAACAGTGTTGTTGTACTGAAAACGGCAAAGCTCATTTTTTGAGAAAAAACTTGTTAAGAACTTCAATTCGTCAATTCGAAGCATCGTTATTGACGGGATGCATGCAAAATGCTTACAGCAGTACTTGTGTTAAATTTAGCTCGAGAAAACGCGATTCGGATCATAAATGGAGAATGTACAAAGTTTTGAATACAAATGAAGTTAAATTCATGTTTAGGTGTGAAATGTAATCGCTCTTAAAAAAAATATTTGGCTTTAAAAGAATTTGATTTGATTAATCGATTTGTAACGAATAAACAAAAAAAAAATAATCATCAATATATTAATATTTTTAACGATGAAAAACTTTTATGACCAAACGTTTTCACTACAAATACCTCGCACATTCCACGGAAATACTATTAGTTATTGATCAATTTTTTTCATTTACAAAATATACATAAAATCTATGATAGGGGTAAGAAATTAAAAACTGTGTTTTTCACTGCATCCAAAAGATACAAAGACGCAAATCTGCCGATAATTCTCAATGATTAATTTTTGTTCCAACAAGTTTTTAGTAGAAGTGAGGCAAAAAGACGTTATAGGAAAGGAACATGCGGATTCTCTAAATACTACTTTTTTTCATCGCCATGCGCTTCCTTGAAAAACGACATTTTTCTGAAGCTTGTGAGTCATTCAGAAATGTGGAAACGACGTACGAAAACGTTTTTCGAAATAATCATTTGAACATTCTAAACACAAAATTCTGGATTGCAAAATGCTTCTATGTACTGAAACAGCACCATGACGTTGAAAATCTGTTCAGAGATTTAGAAACTATACAAAAGGATGTTTTAGGACATAAACATGCAGATACGCTTAATACTAAAATCTGGGTTGTTAGATACTTATATGAAGAACAAGAATACAATGAGACTGAAAAATTCTTAAGAGATGAAGAGTATAAGCAAAGAGCAACTTTAGGAAAAAATGATGCAGACTAAAAATTAGATGATGGATTGCGGTGAGCTTATGTAAAAACCAGCAATTCGAAAAGGCCAAAAATGTATTTAATGATGTATGAAAGATACGAATAGAAGTTTTAGGAGGGAATCATGTGAACATATTAAACATTGCGCAGGTGCAAGATTGAAGTGCAAAGGATTGATTGCAAAGATTGCAAGGTGCTTATTTGAGAAACAGCAGTTTGAGGACGCGGAATACATATTTGAATATGTAAATTACATTCGAATATATCTCTACAGAGGTCGGCTAGCGGAAATATTTAAAACTATCTGCTGGATTGCTAGGTGCTTATATGAAAAGCAACAGTTCCTTAAAATGCTGAAAAAGTGTTGAGAGGTAGGAGTTAGGCAAAATAAAGTTTTAATTGCAAATCACGCGGATACACTAATTACTAAATACAGGGACTGCAACATACTTATATATAAAAGCGGTTCAATAACACTGAAAGTTTATTGCGACGATGATGCTAAAAAGTTAAAAAGCGACGATGATGCTAAAAAGTTATTTGCAAGTATTTAAAATATGCAGAAAGAAACCATTTTTTTCGGAAAGAATCATGCGGAAACACTAAATACTAAGTCGAAAATACATATTTTGACTTTTCACTAACTAGTTCCATCTAATGAAACTTAAAAAAGTTTAAACATCAAAAAATAATGAGTTGTTTTATAAATTCAACTAATTTTTTTCTTTACAAATTATTGATCAATTAGAAACCTTACAAAAATATAATAAATCATAAATAAAGGAATGTAAAGAAAAATATAAAACTCCAGATAAAGCACCATTATAAAAATTAATAACAACAAAATTTGAAAAAGCAGTTATAAACAAAGTAATTATTGAAGCAGAATTGTGATGCAGAGGAAAATCAAAATTACATCAAAAACATCTTTAAAAAATTTTACCTATCAAAAACCTAACACTAAGAGAATTACTCCTATACATATATTTATAAAAATATTCTATTGTAAATTTTCTTTAACCAAAAAACTGGAAGTTTTATAAAAAAAGTTTCAGTTCCACTTTGAGCCCATGTTTTAATGTTTCTGCATTCCTTCACTTTCCATGACTTGATCAAGCATGGCTCCAAATTCATCCGAATCAATGACATTATCTTTGTTTTGATCAAACTGACTGAAATCATTTGCAATTTTCTGGAACTTTTGCTTTAAATGGGTAGGAACACGCTTCATAAAACGATCAAACTCTTCTCTAGACAAACCTATAAAACAAAGAAAACAAAGAATAGATAGAAAAAAGTATTACTCTTAAAAGTAAACTCATTTTACAAATCAATGTCAATTTTTTTATCTACCTTGGTCACCATCCAACATTTCAATGTCAACAGCAATCTTTTCAAGTAAAGATCTATCCATCGCTTTCATTTTCTCATTCAACTGAGAAAATATCATTTCTTGAAGTTTTTGGAATCCCTGAAAAAACAAAAAGAGTTTTTAAAAATCTGCAGAGATAATTTTTCTTTTTAAATTAATGACAAATTCATTTTTAATTTACAAAAAAAAAAAAAAAAAAAGAAAGAAAAAAATATTGGCTTACAGACAGCTGCTCTTGCAGGCCATCTCTAATTTTTGCCAACTTTTCATTTTCCAAAAGCAATCTTTGATAGATGTCTTTAAACTTGTTGACTTGCTCCTTAAGATCACTTACAGTAGATGTTAGCTCTTTGTTATTCTCTTGGAAGATATTGTTCTGCTCTTCGAGCGCTTTGTTATTTTCTGAAAATTTCTCATTTTCTGCTGTTATTTTCTCCACCTTAATATTACAATTACAACATGATATTAGCATTATACCTTAACACCAAGTTACCTAAATAAATATTATTACAATAATAGACCTTTTCAAAATTAAGCGGCAATTATTAATCATGTGGTGCAATGTTTTTGTCGTGAGGGCAAAATTGTAAACTAATTAAAGAGAATGCTAAACTTATTTTTTATTATTTGTTTCAAATGAAATAGTATATTTGGAAATACATCATTGAAAGTAGTTTTTAACATGCCACTTAAGAATTACAAAGATTTTTTGAAATTATCTGTCAAACAGCTTTTTAACTGTTCATGGGCTAAGTACAACTGAGCATAAAATCAAGCTTGTTGCAAGAGCATTTACTGAAGTGGAATTAAATATAGAAGTCATAGAAACAGCAGGAGAACAGGAGAAAAACCTTAAGCGATCGTATGCGGAAAAACTAAAAGCTTTAGATCTAATTAACCCAAACTCTGTTTCTATGGTAAACAGAAAAGACATAATAGCTGAATGGCCTTGTATTACAATGAGAAATATTTTTTTGTACATCCTTAAAAAAAATACTTTGATTCGGAATATATTGGCAACTACAAAGACCAAAAAGCATATTCATTTTTTAATAGTGGTTTTGTAGGCCCTATAATGCACTTCAGGTTTAAAAAAGATGTTTTATTTGCATATTCCGAAGTGTGTGGTTTGCAAAAGATTAATGAAATAAGAAAACTTTGGATTGTCTTGATTAATAACAACATAATTTCTGCTTGGTGTTTGTGTATGGCTGGAGCTTTTGAAGTTTGTAATCATGTCATTGCCACCCTTTATAAAATGGAATATGCTTATAACAAAGGCTAGAGTAATCCAACATGCACTGAACAAGCATGTGTCTGGAATAAATCTTCTCAAAAAGATACCAATCTGTGTTTAATAACTGATATGGTTGTTAGAATAGTAAATAATGTAATAGATGATAATAAGAAGGAGAACACACGAATGAAAGGATTGCAAGAACTTGATCCTAGAATTGAAATCATGATTTTAATAAACATTCATTTGAAACTTTTTTTTAAACAATATTCATATCTGAACCTTCTGCTGTAATATTTAAATCAAAAATTAAAAAATCTGATGAAAATGTTGAAAGTAATCCTGATCTTCAATCCATCATCAATCCTGATCTTGAGGAGTTATCTTTTAAAATACTTTCTGACTATCACAACACTGATGAAAAAACTTTCTGATCATCATAACACTGATGAAACAACTTTCTGACCATCATAACACTGATGAAACAACTTTGAGCAAAATATTTTTAGAAAAAATGGTTTTGCCCTAGGAAACAATTAAAAATATAAAATATAATACAAGAGATCAAGCCAAAAGCAACACCTGATTTCAAATGAGAAAGGGGAGGATAAAAGCATCCAAACATCACAATGTATATACCAAACACCCTTTCTAAAAATACCAGTTCTAAGAAGCCTAAAACAAATCCTCTTGTTGCTAATATTTTATACCCAAACAAAGAAAAACTTACTACTGCTTCTACCAAATGGGGAATTGATAATGAGCAAAATACTATAAAAATATTTTATACAAACCATGTTTCAAAACATTAATTTGAAAATTGAAAAAAGTTGTTTCTTTATCTTTTATGAAAGACCTTATATCGCTTGTTCCCCAGACGGAATTATAGTATGCAAATGCCATAGAAGGGTGTGTTTGGAAGTTAAATGTCCTTTTAAAATTTTTAATAAAACAATTAAAGAAAGAGCTAATGAATGTGAAAAAATGTTTTTTCAGCATTATGTTGACCACGACTCAACACTTTAAATACTTTAGAAACTTTGTTTGTATGTGTTCATTTTAATGCTCCCAATTACTTTTGATATTTATGTTTAAACTTGATCATTAGTAAAACAATTTTCAAAATAATCTTTGATTTTAAGAAAGATTTTAAAACATTTTCCTACAAGGAATACTCACCTCCTTCTTAAGATTTGCATTGTTCTCTGCAAATTTTCTGTTCTCCTCAGCCATTCTATCAATTTCAGCTTTCAGTCTAGCAATTTCATCTGCTAAATTTTTGTTGTTTTCAGCCATCTTGTTATTTTCTTCTGACATTTTTGATACTTCCTGTGATAACTTTTCATTATTTTCAGCAAATTTATTATTTTCCTCTGACATCTTTGCCACCTCACCCTAAGATAATCAATATATATATATATATATATATATATATATATATATATATATATATATATATATATATATATATATATATATATATATATATATATCTTTTAAGTTTGTTCATTCAAAAAATAATATCTTAAGAAAATAAAACTTAAAGACTTACAGTCAATTGATCAACTTGTTCCTCAAGTTTTTTGTTATTTGCTTCAAACTTTTTGTTTTCTTCACCCATTTTATTTAGTTCTCCTTCTAATTTATTAACATTTTCTTCAAGTTTTTTGTTGTTGACTTCATACTCTTTATTTAACTCAGACATTTTGGAAACCTCACCCTCTAATTTTAAAACATTGTTGTGAAGATTTTTGTTATTCTCTGCAAACTTGTTGTTTTCTCCTTCCATACGATTGATTTCACCACCAAGTCTGTTAACTTCAGCTTCTAACTTAGCATTGTTTTCTTGGAAGCGGTTATTTTCTTCCTCAAGTTTTTTATTGTTTTCTTCAAACTTTTTATTTTCCCCTTCGAGCTTGTCAACTGAGGCCTCTAACCGTTTGTTGTTTTCTTCAAGTTGGCTTACAGAAGCTTCCAATCTGCAATTGTTCTCTTCAAGTTTATTGACAGATTCTTGCAACCTGTTATTATTTTCTTCAAATTTTTTGTTTTCACCTTCTAACTTGTTTACTGATTCTTCCAATTTCTTATTATTTTCTTCAAACTTTTTATTTTCTCCTTCTAACTTATTTACTGATTCCTCCAACCTTTTATTGTTCTCTTCAAATTTCTTATTTTCATCTTCCAGCTTGTTGACTGATGCCTCCAGCCTCTTATTGTTTTCTTCAAACTTTTTGTTTTCACCTTCCAACTTGTTTACTGATTCCTCCAACCTCTTATTGTTCTCTTCAAATTTCTTGTTTTCATCCTCTAGTTTACTTACTGATGCTTCCAGCCTTTTATTGTTCTCTTCAAATTTTTTATTTTCACCTTCCAACTTATTAACCGATGCCTCTAACCTTTTATTGTTCTCTTCAAATTTTTTGTTTTCTTCTTCCAATTTCTGATTATTTGCAGAAAATCTATCATTTTCTGATCCCATTCGTCCAATTTCATCATTTAACCGACTGATCTCATCTTTATTGTTGTTTGAATCAACAGAAGCTTTTTGTATCTCTTTTCCCATTCTATCAATTTTAGATGCTCTTGTTTCAAAATCTGGCGTAATGATTAAATTAATTGTACCACTGCATCCACCAAGCATGCTTGCACTCTAAAAAGTTGCATGAATAATTACTTGCAAAGCATACAACTATAAAAGAACAAAATGGGATTAACTTTTTAAAACAAACCTTTGGTGTACTTTGGTTCTGTTTGCAATCATCAATTGAAACAAATGCATATCCCATAAATACATCTTTCTTGAGAGTATTTTTATCCCACACGGACAAAGCGAGAGTATCTTCACCTGAGACATCAAAAGTAAACTCTTCGTTCCAATCTGGATTCAGACTGCTACTAATGTGTTTGGTTTTTTGCTGCTTACCAGATAACTCAACCATACAATAGGGATCACTTGTTTGAAATGTTTCTTTATTCTGAAGTTCTCTGCCATTTAAGACTTTAACTTTGACCTTACCACGAATCATTTTTTCGAGATCTTTTACGTCAGGTATAACAGACTAAACATGCAAATGTTTAGATCTTTTAGAAAAAATTAAAATATTTTTTCTCTTTCCATTATATTACATATTTACATTTAATAGCCTGTTATATATCATATGCACACATGAAAAATTGACATGTTTGTAAAATGCATTCAGATATTAATAATACATACTAAATGTTAGTACAACAGACAGTATATAACAAATTATTTACTTGTTTGAATGAACCCTCCTTTATTTTACTTTCTGAAAGATTTTGTGATTCCGATTTTTTACTTAATGTAGACGAATTATCTGTTGTGCTTCCTTTTAACTTGTCCCCTTTCGTCAAACTAAGCAGCGTTGGATTCATTTTGAAACTGCATCATAGCAACTAAAATAAAAGATAAAAGAATTGTATGGCTAGCTGGTTATAGTTTTTAATATTATGACCGTAATGGCGTAACAATGATTTTAGTCAAGGATTTAGGATTTTGGTGATTTTAAATGCACATTTGAAAATAAGAGGATACTAATTTCCTCCGTTTAAAATATTCATATTATAATTGTATTCAGTTTTAATTTTAAAATAAATATTAAAATTACTTTAATGTATAAATTATTTATTATCGACTTTACCATTTAATTTAGAGCTTTAAAGAGGCGTTTCGCGGTGTCTAAAAGATTGTTTATTAATAAATTTTGTCTCGATTATTATTAAAATCAAAAAATTGACCTGAAATAAAATTGATCAGTAAAATAAGATAAAATTATCGTTTATTAAGATTATAAACACATTCCGTGACATTACCTCGATACCTACATACTAATACTTCATATTTACTTTGTAATTTTGAATTGAAACAGGATTTTTAAGCGGCAATGACTTTGTAAAATAAATATGTTTAGTATTTACTCCCTAACACTACGAAAGACAGTCTATGTGCTAACATATTAATAAAAATCGGTATTGATATAAAATATAAATGTTAATAGAACCAGTCGAGATTTTGAACAGCTATGTCCATACCATGTACATATCATGTCCATGTAAGAATGCCAGCACTATTTGAAGTACTGTAAAGCAAACCTAACCCAGGCGTCCTCCCCCTCACCTCCCATAAGTTTTATCATATAATGTATATGATGATGTATAAAACATCATCGTAATCATCAATAAGGCATCAAAAAGACATTTAAAAAAATATCAAAAAGACTTCAGAAAACTTAAATTTTATTGACAACAATGGTACGAAGGCTTTCCTTATGTAGTGTCAGAAAGAGATTTTTCAAAAGCTTTTGGTTTAAAAAAAAACCAGCAATATTTTTTAAAGGTAAAATTTGCTCCGCTTGCACCTTGCTACTTCCCTGAATACAAGTTAAGCTACTAGAGTACAAGCATGTTTTAGTTGATTCTTAGGTGTCGTTTCCTTTTAAGATACTTCGAAAAAACTTTTATATAGGTTTGATGTTCGGTTCAGTACAGTCATTAGCAGTAAACAAATTTTCAAGAAAAAAACACATTTTAAACTGTAAAGAAAAGAATTTTTTCTGAATGAACATAATATGTTTATTCAGAAATTTGATAAATATATTATATTTATCAAACAGATTTTCTTTGAGAAATTCTGCAGAGGCTGAAATTTCCAATTTCCAATTAAGCGTTTATGCTTTTCAATAGAATATGCTGCCGATTAAGGTACTAAAAAGGGCGGTTTGTACTTTCAACTAAAATATCTGTTTAAGCGTCTTATTGTACAAGAGCTTTTCAAAAACCAAGAAGAAATCCAAACTGTAATCAAATTTTTTACCTTTTAGATATCTTTTCCTCAATTTCGGTCATGAAACAATATTACCATTTCCAACGTTGCACAGTGGAGTATTTCACTTGAAAAGTTGAACAAAATTATTTTATGATTATTATCGATGTGATATGTAGTAAAAAGAAGTTTAGGGTCATTACATTGTATTAAAAACGATTGGTCACACATGAAATGTAAAAAATTTATATATTAAAACAAAAAATACATATTTTTATACATCTTACATACTTTACAAATATCTACAACTTTACAACTATTTAACATAATGACAAATAACTAAATTTATATTACTAAAAAGGATAATCACACTTGAAAGATGCATCTAAACCTATACTGGGTTTCTTAATTACTGAACTTAATCCTTAGGTTATACCTGTTGTTATGAATTATTTTTCGTTAAAGGATTAAATCCTATGGTTAATCCGCAACAAGGGGCAAATGATTTGACAACCAAACAGTTTGAAATTAACAATCTAAATTTATTATTATAGCCCTATATTTAATCCAAAATAAAATAAAATATTTTTGTACTTGTCAATGCAATCATTTTCAATCAGAATCAATATCTGATATGTCGAATCAATATCTGATATGTCGTCAATCGTCATCGCTTGTGAGTCTTCTAATGTTTCCGGCATCAAGAGTCCTATTGTCTCACTGGAGAACGGTTTTCT